>NC_079908.1:3629157-3643715 GCF_024868665.1 Triplophysa rosa
ACGGATGCGCACGCACACGCACACACCCAACACACAGCACGCACACACACACACACACACACACACACACACACCACAGCACCACGCAGCACACACCACACACACACACGCCACAACATTTTGGTTACTATCTCTGTGGGGACAGTCCATAGGCGTAATGGTTTTATACTGTACAAACTGTATATTCTATCCCCTACCTACCCAACCCTAAACCTAAAGATCATAGAACACTTTTTGCATTGCTTTAATTTCGCTAAAAAATATTGTTACAATTTGTACATAGTTTCATGTTATGCGGTCATAGTATACCGTGTGCGATACACTGCTGTGGGACCTCAATTTTGGTACCCCACGTTCGTGACCACGAGTCCCACTTGTGTTTGTGTATTCAGGTTTAGGTCCCCACCGGGATATACAAACATGATACACACAGCCACAGCACAGCTTAGCTGACTATCCCCGTCTGGGGACAGTCCATAGGCGTAATGTTTTTTATACTGTACAAACTGTATATTCTATCCCCTATCCCTAACCCATACCCTAAACCTAAAGATCATAGAACACTTTTTGCATTTTTAGATTTGTAAAAAATATTGTTCTGTACAATTTATTAGCTTTTTGTGCCCATGAGGACCTCAATTTTGGTCCCCACGTGACACGAGTCCCCATGTGTTGGTGTGATTCAGGTTTAGGTCCCCACCGGGATATACAAACATGACAACACACACACACACACACACACACACACGACGTACACAGACAAGTCAACACGCACACACACACACGCTCAGTGAGAGCACACATTTAGGATAAAGGAGAGAGAAGCACAGGTCATATATAACAGACTATAAATTCCTATATGCAATATTAATTAAGTAAAACTTTAAAATTCTAAAGCAGCCCCCCCGGCCAGGCAGATAGTGCAAAAACAGTATGCAAACGGTGGCGAGGAACCCAAAACTCTAATCGAGAAAAAAAACCTCAGGAGAACCCAGGCCCAACCAGGGGATTCCAGTTCCCCTCTGGCAAAAGCTGCTGCCTCTGCACAAGCTCCAGAGAACTTGCACAACAAGGCTAAATAAAATAAATAAACTTAATAATAAAATAAATTATAGTTTAAGATTATCATTAATAATCTAATAGCATTTGAAATTTTGTGGTGAAGACATGTCAAGAGACCGCGTCCTTCTTTATCCAGCTCTATCATCTCAGCTCTTGTCAGGTCCCCACTTCCCATTCTCCGCTCTACCATCAGGTCAGGCCATGAACTGCATCCTGCTCGCTGTGGTAACCTTGGAACAATGAGACAAGACTGGCTGAGAGTAGAGTACTGTTCTGTACTCTTTGATGCAACAAGTACATCAGTTGTGTTTTTGGTTCCGGTTGATCTAACTAATGCAGCCTAAACCCTCAGAAGATTTATATTATGGAAGAGTAGTGTATGCAAGATTAAAAAGATGGTCTTTAATCTAGATTTAAATGAGGAGAGTGTGTCTGACCTCCCGAATAGCACGGGGAGGCTATTCCAAAGTTTAGGCTGCTACGATAGGAAAAGGCTCTACCCGCCTTTTGATTTTGAAATTCTAGGTATTACCAAATCTGACAGTTGAGCATCTAGAGAGCGTAATGACGTTGATAGGACTGGTAATACAAGAAGGAGTTCATTCAAGTACTGAGGAGCTAAACCATGTAGGGCTTTATAGGTAATAAGCAAGATTTTAAAGTTAACGATGCTTAAGGTAACCAGTGAAGGTTGAAACGGGCTTATGTTATACTTTTTTGTACGTGTAGAACTCGAGCTGCACTTTGACATGAGTTTTTGTATAGCTGCAGGCAACCACCTAACAGTGCATTACAGTAGTCTAGTCTTGATGTCAGAATGCATGAATTAACTTCTCTGCATCTGACATTGACAGCATATGACGTAGTTTAGATATATTCTTAAGATGGAAAAACGCAATTTTACAGGTGTTGGTCGACGTGGCTCTCAAATGACAGATTACTATCGAATAGAACACCAAGATTCTTTGCTGACGACATGGGTTTTATGGAACACCCGTCAATAGTTAAACAGTATTCTTGGTTGTTACTTATAGCAGTTTTCGGTCCAATAAGTAACACTTCCGTTTTGTCCGAGTTCAGTAATAAAAAGTTGTTACTCATCCAGTTTTTTATATCGACTATGCATTCCATTATTCGATGGAACTGCTGTGTTTCATGAGGCTTCGAGGAAATATAAAGTTGAGTATCATCAGCATAACAGTGAAAGCTAACTCCGTGTCGCTTTATTATATCTCCTAGAGGTAGCATGTATAATGCGAAGAGCAGAGGCCCTAAGACTGAGCCCTGTGGTACACCGTACTGGACTTGCGATTTGCGTGACACCTCATTGTTTATTGCTACAAATTGAAAACGGTCGGATAAATAAGATTTAAACCATTTCAAAGCTATTCCCTTAATGCCGACATAATTTTCGAGTCTATGTAGGAGTGTGCTGTGGTCAATGGTATCGAATGCAGCACTAAGGTCTAGCAGCACCAATAACGAGATACAACCTCGGTCAGACGCCAATAGCAGATCATTTGTAACTCTGATCAAAGCAGTCTCTGTACTGTGACATGCTCTAAATCCAGACTGGAATTCTTCATTGATGTCATTCCTTTGGAGGAAGGAGCATAATTGAGTTGAAACTACTTTTTCCAGAACTTTAGATATGAAAGGTAGATTCGATATAGGCCTGTAGTTCCTTAGTTCTCTAGGGTCGAGTTGGGGTTTTTTGACAAGGGGCCTTATAACAGCCACCTTATATGCTTTAGGCACATGTCCTAATGTCAGAGATGAAATAATGTACTGTGGCAAGGGGGGTGTGATTTAGCAAGGTCTGCAGCGGGAGAGAAGGCTGAGAGAAGAGTGGTGAGTAAATGGGGTGCGAAGTGCAAATGATGATCAGCTGTCCTCTATTCCAGTATTGGTGTGGGGATGCATATAAACAGCTCGGAGACAGGAGCCGGGTGTGTGAGAGCCAGCAGAGTCTACTGCGGAGACGGCGAGAGAGAAGAGAAGCTCGAGAGAGGAGTCGCTTCACGAGAGGATCTCAGCTCCGGTGGAACACGGAGGCTGGAAACAAAGACGCGCGCGTCAACACTGAACTTTGATTTTGTTTCGAATAAATTATACTTCTCTCTGCAGTAGTCAACCTGTCCCCGATCTCTTCCTTCTCACCTACACGAACTTGTTACAGTGGTGCCGAAACCCGGGAAAAGGAAGTAGGAAGCCGTGGCCAGATGCAAGCTCCGCCGGCAACCCTGTTTGCGGACGTCATCTCGTCCCTCGCGGTCCTCCACCGCGAGCAACACCAGGCGCTTCTGCAGCTGAGAGCAGACCAGGAGGCCCGCTTCCAGGCTATCCTCCAGGCCCAGAAAGAGGACCGCGAGGAGTTCCGGAGCTGGGTGGACCGGGAGGTTCATGCTGGGGGCCGTACGGAGGCCCATTTTTAATCTTCTTTAAACGTAGTCCCCGTGAACCGGAAGTTGCCATCGTTTTTACTTCCGTATTCTGACTGTTACACTGACACATTTCCGAGTGAAAAGGAAATTTAAAGGAGAAAATTAGTGGGTGTGGCTTGTGTTTTTCACTGCGAATTGATTGGATGTGTAAAAACAGCTGTTGCATTGATTTGCATTGACATGAAACTGGCAGCAGACTGTCAGTTGAAGGGGAGGAGTTCATGCTCCGGCCAAGCCATCTATAGTTGACGTCATTTGAGATGGATAGTCCTTTCAGGGCGGAAGTGCATTTTCAGATTTTAACTGAAGATTATGAAGGTAAATGAATTTTAAAAAGAAAATGACCCAAATTGATAAGCTATTTACTATAAACGCTGCAATATTTCATGAAAAATAATTGTCATTTTTTATTTCACTGGGACTTTAACAATTCTGCATAAAGCAATGTTGAACTTAAAATGTAAAATTTTGTATGATCTAAATTTAGTTTGTTTTAAAATGAGTTAGACATGCATTCAAAATGAGTTATTAATCATTTATAAATTAATAACAAAATTATTTTTAATATGACAGTATGTATTGAGACATGCATCACTGTTAAATAATGTACAGATGAATTTAAAAAGAGTTCATTTTAGACTGTATTTACTAATTACTACTTAAAAAGTAAAATAAAGAAAGTAAAGAAAGTCGACAGTGTAATAAATAATGAACAACTTTTTTGCACTAACTTATCCAACATTGATCAGGACATCATGAGGTAAAGAAGTAATCAAAATTAGTTTTCGCTCCAGAGTCCAACCCCGAAAGATGACATATATCCTCTGATAAACACTCCCTGCTGTACCCGACATTTCTTGGCACATTGGAGCCATCAATTCAGGAAATCTCAGACGCTTCGGACAGATTTCCTATTGCGTAGTTTTATATAGATCAGTAGATGTCCATATGTTTTAAGATGGCTGTCAAGATGGATTTAAAGTTATCTGTACAATTGTGCTTTCTGTTTTCTTATTAGTTTGTATGGATTAGTCTGCTTGACATTAGGATAATTGATTTGGTTTTGTTTAAGCTTTCAGTCTATAGCTGCCAGAGATTGACAGGCTAATCCATTTAGTGTGACTTCAGCGGCTAAACGGATGATTGTGTCGTACATCGTCCTTAAACAGATGATATGATGTTAAATCGATGTAACATGCGGTGTGGTGTGATGACTTTAATTAAATAGTAAAACATTAGCAGTGAAGTGGTGAGCACTTTTACATTGAACTTAAGGACAATTCATGTTGCCAGTTTTGTACTTTGTTAGCAGGGGCGGATTTAGTGATTTGGGGGCCCTAGGCAAATGCATGTATGGGGGCCCCAACTATGCACCATTTTACTTTACTGCAACCCTTATTTTTCTTCCTCCTCAAAGCACACAACTTTTCACCCACAGTCAAAGTGACAGGGGAAAACTAAGCTTAATAAACACAGATACTGACTAATTAAAAAATATATAATAATGAATTCCCAAATGAAAAACATGGGATAAGTGTCTTAACAAAACACTTATATTAAAGTTCTAAAAAAATTTGATGAAATGAAAACTAATAAGTTATATAAAGCATTAAATTTATTCAATCAAACAGAAAAGTTGAAAATTTTAATATAAGCCTTTTTTATAAGCCTTTTTAGCCCATAAGTAACCAGTCTAACTAAATGAGCAAAGCTCATTCACACCCTACGTTCTCTTGTAGTTCACTGAGCTTTGAACGATTCACTGATCTCTTACATTCTGTGTAAACGAATTGGTTCAAATGAGTCATTTGTTTGCAAGTCGTTCTGATCACAATGTGCGTTCATACTGGCGAACTCGCTGTGTACAGAATAACGCTGATTCAACGAACCAACTTCACAGCTAAAAACATTATAAAGATGTACAGCAAGTTAATTTAGGAAATCTTTTCAAGAAATGCAAGAAAATGTAAATTAAACGTAAAACTCCTGAACA
The DNA here is from genome assembly GCF_024868665.1 of Triplophysa rosa. Classification (NCBI taxonomy): domain Eukaryota; kingdom Metazoa; phylum Chordata; class Actinopteri; order Cypriniformes; family Nemacheilidae; genus Triplophysa; species Triplophysa rosa. Next base: position 3,634,657 of record NC_079908.1, read on the forward strand.
GCCGTGAAACAGCTAATACAGCTCCTAATATAGCTCTTTTACTGAACTCTTCAGCGTCTCACTGCTGGTAACGAAACAGCGCCTCCATTGTTTCGTAACTGCAGTTACAAATGACAATCTGTTTAATAATGCACGCAGTGTTTTTTGTGAAGACACTCAACATATTTTTGACGAGTCTAAGGCGGCACGAAATTTGATTGAGTCGGCCGCCTCCAATTTCTTTATGCAGGAAAAACCCTGATCTGGGATTACTATATACAAAGTGTGTCCTCTCTCCGTGTTTTTTGTGGTTAACGACCTTTCATGCATTTAAATGCGACCAAATTTCTGTACTAGTGCGTACAGTATGAATCGTTAGCACTTTACTGGCGTTATTATATTATGTCTTTATGTGCCCATCGATCTGCGCAGCGGAGTCAAACAACCTTTCTACTCTTAAACTGGCCGCCCTCTCCTACCAAGCGCACAGCGCTCTTTGTTTGACAGATGTTTTGGTCGTCAGTCATTATAACTGTGTTGTCGGTGTTCATGGAGAAATACTCACCGGCACATTATCATTGCTCGTGGCTGGGAGAGTGCTGTGTCTGGTGGGAGAGAGATACGCTACTGCTGTAGGAGCAGCGGTGGAGTTTGTGTGGGGAAAAAGCAGAGACTTTGGCAACAATCTTTTGTAAATCGTCTTTTTTCCTCTCTGCTGGTGTAGCTGCGTTCTTTGTTGTTTTATTTCCCTGTGACTTTTACTTCGTTTTGCAGCTAATGTACCACACAGTGACACTCTCGCTGTGGGCAGTCTACTAATTCCGCCGCTGTGTTAACTTTCTCTAGCTGGTGTCGAACTCGTCTCGCGCATATACGGTGCTAATGGAATGGTCCACTCTAAGCTATAATGGGGGGAGTGCCTTCGTACAGATGTAATAACGTAAAACGTTAACGGGGATATCCCGACAATTTTGATGATTACTTGGGGCTACGTGGCTGCTGACATGGCTTATTGGTTAAGTCCACCCCTTCCTTTTGGGGGCCCCTTTATTTCGGGGCCCCAGGCGATTGCCTACCTTTGCCTAATGGTAAGTCCGCCCCTGTTTGTTAGTCATTTTGCTTATCGTTGGTTTAGACATGGCTCTCTAAAAGCAGTTTTCATACTCTCTTTGTTGTTTCATTACGATACAAATGGTATTTCCACCATATGATATATTATGTTTATGGAATTCTGAGATGAAAATTAAACTTTTGATAGCAGACTTTTTTGTCTTGCTGAGGCATTTTATGTACCCTAAATGCAAACAATTGAATAACATTTGTACAGTTATTGGTTAATTTGTCAAGATTACAGCTTGCTTGAAAACGAGGGAAGTTCACAGATGATATTTACAGTGTTTTGTATTTTTTATTAGCACATAAGTAATTTATTATATCCCATAAGTCATATTTCATGCATGTTGTTTACATTTACTGTTATCCCCTTAGTGACCAAATTCAGTCATAATTTGTGTATGAATTATAAATGCTATGCATTTTATGTATATGAATTAAAATAAAAAACATTTCCACACAATTCATTTTTAAATAATTTATGCTTTCTGCGATATGTTTTATTATTTCTTATTTCACCAAATTGTCAATGAGTTGCTTTCCTGCGGCTCAGTGGTTAGATCATGGCACTACCAATGCCAAGGTCATGGGTTCGATCCCAGGGGATTGCACATAGTCAGAAACAAAATGTATTATACAATGCAATGTAAGTCGCTTTGGATAAAAGCATCTGCCAAATGTGACCCTGGATCACAAAACCAGTCTTAAGTAGCACAGGAACATTTTTTAGTAAAAGACAAAAATACATTGTGTGGGTCAAAATTATAGATTTTTCTTTTATGCCAAAAATCATTAGGATATTAAGTAAAGATCATGTTCCATGAAGATATTTTGTAAATTTCCTCCCTTAAATATATAAAAACTTCATTTTTGTGAGTGGATGGTCTGCCACAGTGCCCCTGATTAACAACTTCAAAGGCAATTTTCTCAATATTTTGATTTTTTTGCGCTCTCAGATTCCAGAGTTTTAAACGGTTGTATCTCAGCCAGATATTGTCCTATTCTAACAACTCATATATCTATAGAAAGTTTATTTATTCAGCTTTCAGATTATTAGCTTTCACTGTTATGCTGATGATACTCAACTTTAAATTTCCTCGAAGCCTCATGAAACAGCAGTTCCATCGAATAATGGAATGCATAGTCGATATAAAAAACTGGATGAGTAACAACTTTTTATTACTGAACTCGGACAAAACAAAAGTGTTACTTATTGGACCGAAAACTGCTATAAGTAACAACCAAGAATACTGCTTAACTATTGACGGATGTTCCATAAAACCCTCGTCGTCAGCAAAGAATCTTGGCGTTCTATTCGATAGTATGTCATGGCTCTGCTTCCTTAGTCATGTTTTTCTTGGTCCTGTAGCAGAGCCATGGCAAAGTCTTTGGTTATGTGTGGAGAGAAACATATTATTGTCCTTTTGACAATAATATGCGTTCTCTCCAGTGTCTCGTCATTGGCCCCGCTCCTCTCGTTTCCTTGTGATCTTTCCCTGAGTGTTTGATTAACCACACCTGCCCCATGTCGTTATCCCTCGTTTGTGTTCCCTATATATACCCTCTTGTTTCTTTGTCCTGTGCTCGTGTATTGCGTTGTGTATGTGCTCATGTCGTTGCTCGTGTTCCTGTTACAGCCCGTGTTCCTGTTATTTGCCCTGTTCGTGTAATGTGAGTGTTGTGTTTTAGTCTTAGTCACCCTGCCGTGTTTGTTTTTGTAAGACGTTGTGTCGTGCCTTGTTTTGTTAGTTTGTTTTTGCCCCCCCCCTGGGAAGTGTTTTGTTTCAGTTTTTATTTTAGTTATAGTTCTGGTTGTCCCCATTGTGGGTTTTGTTTTCTGTTTTGTATGTATATAAAGTCTTGTGTTTAACCCCTTCACGTCTGCCTGCGCTTGGGTTCTTCCGCCATTCCTGACAGAATACAGAGCCCGTATTGAACCCAGCAGGCAAGATGGAGGCAAGGCGATCCAGGCAGGCCCATCTCCTCTGCGGTCTGCGACAGGGCTACTCTGATANCGTAAAAATCTCAATTTCGAAAAATTGACCCATAAGACTGGTTTTGTTGTTGTCATGGCTCTGCTTCCTTAGTCATGTTTTTCTTGGTCCTGTAGCAGAGCCATGGCAAAGTCTTTGGTTATGTGTGGAGAGAAACATATTATTGTCCTTTTGACAATAATATGCGTTCTCTCCAGTGTCTCGTCATTGGCCCCGCTCCTCTCGTTTCCTTGTGATCTTTCCCTGAGTGTTTGATTAACCACACCTGCCCCATGTCGTTATCCCTCGTTTGTGTTCCCTATATATACCCTCTTGTTTCTTTGTCCTGTGCTCGTGTATTGCGTTGTGTATGTGCTCATGTCGTTGCTCGTGTTCCTGTTACAGCCCGTGTTCCTGTTATTTGCCCTGTTCGTGTAATGTGAGTGTTGTGTTTTAGTCTTAGTCACCCTGCCGTGTTTGTTTTTGTAAGACGTTGTGTCGTGCCTTGTTTTGTTAGTTTGTTTTTGCCCCCCCGTGGGAAGTGTTTTGTTTCAGTTTTTATTTTAGTTATAGTTCTGGTTGTCCCCATTGTGGGTTTTTGTTTTTCGTTTCGTGTATTAAAGTCTTGTGTTTAACCCCTTCACGTCTGCCTGCGCTTGGGTTCTTCCGCCATTCCTGACAGAATACACGAGCCAGTATTGAACCCAGCAGGCAAGATGGAGGCAAGGCGATCCAGGCAGGCCCATCTCCTCTGCGGTCTGCGACAGGGCTACTCCATGTCTTGGAGTTCGCAGATCGATTCTTCGAGACCGCAGGGGAGATGGTCCATGACGAGACGGAGCAGATGGCCCTGTTCAACGGCGGTCTGAATGAGCCGCTGTCTCGGGAGGAGATGAGGATGCTGAGACCGCTGGGCTTCACGGACATGATTAGGTATGCCATGAATCGGCCGGAGCCCAGGGTCTCAGCCCAACCCAATCCATCTCCCCTACCCGCGATCCCGGAGGGTCGCGTCATGGAGATCGGGGTCATCGGCATGGCCGCACCGTCCGCCTCTCCCCCGCAGCTCCTCCTCCGCCCATCAGCATCCGTGGCCGGCGCAGACGAAGGGAGTCGTGGGACTCCCCGTCCGACTCCTCCGGTACGGAGCTAACCGGGCTCCCCATCGCTTCTCAGCAACCGGCCACATGTCCTGTGGCCCGGTCAAGGAAGAAGAAGCCGACGGGCAGGGGGCAGGCCCAGGTCCAGCCGGTGTCCAGCCGGCGTCCAGTCCGGTGTCCAGCCGGCGTCCAGTCGTCCGTGTGTCCGTGGTCGTTGTGTCTAGTCTGTGTCCTGTCCCAGTCCTGTGATCCAGTCCGGTGATCAGCCTGGCGTCCAGTCCGGTGATCCAGCCGGCGTCCAGTCCGGTGTCCAGCCGGCGTCAGCCGGTCCAGCGGGTCCAGCCGGTGTCCAGTCCGGCTGCGGATCCAGCCGGCCCAGTCCGCAGCCCTGTCCAGCCGGCTTCCAGCCGGCGTCAGCCTTGCGCTCAGCCCCCGGCCTTCCAGCCGGCACCCAGCCCTTTCCAGCCGGCCTTCCAGCCGGTCCCTGGGAGACTCCCAGGGCCAAAGACTGTCCCCCCAGGACTCCTCCTAAATCCCCTAGGACTACGCGCCCTCGAGCGCAGCCGGGGACTGGGACTTCTTCCCCCCCCATGGACTGCCCCCTATGGGCCCTGGTTTGGCCCCTCCCCCCCTCCCATGTTTGTTGTTCTTGTTGTCCCACCCAAGTCCCTTTGTTATTTTGTCTTGTCTCCCACTTATTCTGTTCTCCATGTTTTGTCTGGTCTTGTCTTTGTCTCAGTCTTCCTTGTCTTGTCCGTCTACCCCTTGGTGAGCACCTGGAGGTGCTCATTAAAGGGGGGGCTTCTGTCATGGCTCTGCTTCCTTAGTCATGTTTTTCTTGGTCCTGTAGCAGAGCCATGGCAAAGTCTTTGGTTATGTGTGGAGAGAAACATATTATTGTCCTTTTGACAATAATATGCGTTCTCTCCAGTGTCTCGTCATTGGCCCCGCTCCTCTCGTTTCCTTGTGATCTTTCCCTGAGTGTTTGATTAACCACACCTGCCCATGTCGTTATCCCTCGTTTGTGTTCCCTATATATACCCTCTTGTTTCTTTGTCCTGTGCTCGTGTATTGCGTTGTGTATGTGCTCATGTCGTTGCTCGTGTCCTGTTATTTGCCCTGTGTGTAATGTGAGTGTTGTGTTTTAGTCTTAGTCACCCTGCCGTGTTTGTTTTTGTAAGACGTTGTGTCGTGCCTTGTTTTGTTAGTTTGTTTTTGCCCCCCCTGGGAAGTGTTTTGTTTCAGTTTTTATTTAGTTATGTTCTGGTTGTCCCCATTGTGGGTTTTTGTTTTTCGTTTCGTATTAAAGTCTTGTGTTTAACCCCTTCACGTCTGCCTGCACTTGGGTTCTTCCGCCATCCGACAGTTGTCCAGTCACAAATGCGTAAATGTAAAGTAAAGTTGAAAAAACATTAATGACAATGATGATTAAAATAAAAATAATTAAAATAGTCTCTTCTGGCACAAGGGAAAAATCACATCGAAGTAAAAAATAAATGATGAAGGCCATGTAAAAATCCAATAGTTTTTAATGTGACCTACATATTCAAAGAGAAAAATCGTTTTATTAATAAAAATCAACCCCCTTTGCACTCTTTGCTCCTGTTTTATTGATATGACCATCAAAAGACCGGCAGTACAAAGACCTGCTCACTAGAGTGTGTAACCTTCCTTGTCTCGTTGATACTTAGTTGACTTCAATAATAATACTTCTAGATCGCTTACACAATTATACCGGTATTCAGGACAGGCACTACAATGGTTCAGATCTTACTTATCAGACAGACATCAATTTGTCCATTTAAATGGGGAATCATCAAATCTAACGCAAGTAAATTATGGATTACCTCAGGGATCGGTTTTAGGACCCTTGCTATTCTCCATATACATGCTGCCCCTTGGAAACATTATTAGAAAACATGGAATTAGCTTCCACTGTTATGCAGATGATACTCAGCTATATATCTCATCAAGACCAGATGATTCCTTCCAACTATCCAAATTGGCAGAGTGCATCGAGATATAAACATTGGATGACTTGTAATTTCCTTCTTTTAAATTCTAATAAAACAGAAATATTACTTATCGGACCAAAGACACGTGAGCAGAATATTTCGGATTATGACCTGCAAATTGAAGGCTGCACTGTTACTCCAACAAATACAGTTAAAGACCTTGGCGTTATATTAGACAGCAACCTGTCATTTAAAAATCACATCTCAAATGTCACAAAAACAGCCTTCTTCCACCTTAGAAATGTTGCCAAATTCGAAATATTTTATGTGTGGCTGACGCAGAGAAGCTTATTCATGCATTTGTGACCTCAAGACTTGACTACTGTAATGCACTGCTTAGTGGTTGTCCTGCAGCATCAATAAACAAACTACAGTTAGTTCAGAATGCAGCTGCCAGAGTTCTAACCAGGTCCAGAAAATACGATCACATAACCCCAATGTTATCAACCCTTCACTGGTTACCCATTAAGTATCGTATTGACTTTAAAGTTCTTTTAATTACTTATAAAGCCTTAAACGGTTTAGCCCCTACCTACATAACAGAGCTTCTACCACACTACAACCCATCACGCTCTCTAAGATCTCAAAACTCCAGACTTTTGATAACACCTAGAATAACTAAATCCACCAAAGGGGGTAGAGCTTTCTCATACGTAGCACCTAAACTCTGGAATAGCCTCCCCGATACTATTCGAGGGTCAGACACACTCTCCCAATTTAAATCTAGATTAAAGACACATCTTTTCAGCCAAGCATTCACTTAATGCAAAATATGCTAAATAAACCACCGGGAGATCCATTTATTAGATATTATTTACTAGAATAATCTTGTTGTTCTATAAACACCATGCACTGTGCTGTGTTTGACCTTTTTTGTGTTTTTCAGTTTTTCTTATTTTCTCCTGTAAAGCTGCTTTGGAACAATGCACATTGTGAAAAGCGCTATATAAATAAAATTGAATTGAATTGAATGAACTGTCGGAGTATATATCAGCGTCGTTTTATCTGAATATATTTAGTCATTTTATTAAACGTAATAAATGTAATAGTAAATAAATGTCTTGGAGTTCGCAGATCGATTCTTCGAGACCGCAGGGGAGATGGTCCATGACGAGACGGAGCAGATGGCCCTGTTCAACGGCGGTCTGAATGAGCCGCTGTCTCGGGAGGAGATGAGGATGCTGAGACCGCTGGGCTTCACGGACATGATTAGGTATGCCATGAATCGGCCGAAGCCCAGGGTCTCAGCCCAACCCAACCCAATCCATCTCCCCTACCCGCGATCCCGGTGGGACGCGTCATGGAGATCGGGGTCATCGGCATGGCCGCACCGTCCGCCTCTCCCCCGGCAGCTCCTCCTCCGCCCATCAGCATCCGTGGCCGGCGCAGACGAAGGGAGTCGTGGGACTCCCCGTCCGACTCCTCCGGTACGGAGCTAACCGGGCTCCCCATCGCTTCTCAGCAACCGGCCACATGTCCTGTGGCCCGGTCAAGGAAGAAGAAGCTGAGGAGGGGGAGGTCCAGTCCGGGGCAGCCGGCGTCCAGTCCGGTGCAGCCGGCGTCCAGCCCGGAGCAGCCGGCGTCCAGTCCGGTGTCCAGTCTTGTGTCCAGTCCGGTGTCCAGTCTTGTGTCCAGCCCTGTGTCCAGTCCGGTGCTGCCGATGTCCTGTCAGGTGTCCAGTCCGGTGCAGCCAACGTCCAGTCCGGTGCAGCCGTCGTCCAGTCCGGTGTCCGGTCCTGTGTCCAGTCCTGTGTCTAGTCTTGTGTCCAGTCCTGTGTCTAGTCTTTTGTCCAGTCTTTTGTCCAGTCATGTGTCCAGGCCGGTGATCCAGCCGGCGTCCAGTCCGGTGATCCAGCCGGCGTCCAGTCCGGTGATCCAGCCGGCGTCCAGTCCGGCGATCCAGCCGGCGTTCCAGCCGGCGCCCAGCCCTTTCCAGCCGGCCTTCCAGCCGGTCCCTGGGAGACTCCCAGGGCCAAAGACTGTCCCCCCCAGGACTCCTCCTAAGTCCCCTAGGACTACGCGCCCTCGAGCGCAGCCGGGGACTGGGACGTCTTCCCACCCCCATGGACTGCCCCCTATGGGCCCTGGTTTGGTCCCTCCCCCCCTCCCATGTTTGTTGTTCTTGTTGTCCCACCCAAGTCCCTTTGTTATTTTGTCTTGTCTCCCACTTATTCTGTTTTCCATGTTTTGTCTGTTCTTGTCTTTGTCTCAGTCTGCCTTGTCTTGTCCGTCTACCCCTTGGTGAGCACCTGGAGGTGCTCATTAAAGGGGGGGCTTCTGTTGGCTCTGCTTCCTTAGTCATGTTTTTCTTGGTCCTGTAGCAGAGCCATGGCAAAGTCTTTGGTTATGTGTGGAGAGAAACATATTATTGTCCTTTTGACAATAATATGCGTTCTCTCCAGTGTCTCGTCATTGGCCCCGCTCCTCTCGTTTCCTTGTGATCTTTCCCTGAGTGTTTGATTAACCACACCTGCCCCATGTCGTTATCCCTCGTTTGTGTTCCCTATATATACCCTCTTGTTTCTTTGTCCTGTGCTCGTGTATTGCGTTGTGTATGTGCGCATGTCGTTGCTCGTGGTCCTGTTACAGCCCGTGTTCCTGTTATTTGCCCTGTTTGTGTAATGTGAGTGTTGTGTTTTAGTCTTAGTCACCCTGCCGTGTTTGTTTTTGTAAAACGTTGTGTCGTGCCTTGTTTTGTTAGTTTGTTTTTGCCCCCCCCCCATGGGAAGTGTTTTGTTTCAGTTTTTTATATTTAGTTCAGTACTCGTTACCCCATTGTGGGTCTTTGTTTTCTGTTTTGTTGTTTTGTAAATAAATACCCTTTGTTAACCCCTTCACGTCTGCCTGTGCTTGGGTTCTTCTGCCGCCATCCGTGACAG
>NC_079908.1:3646033-3797989 GCF_024868665.1 Triplophysa rosa
ATAACTGAGAGGGCCGGTTTGGACTGTTTTTCCCATTCGGCTTTTTGCCTCTAGTTTTACCTTACGGATACCGGCGCTATTCTCGCCCCACTGGAGTAAACAGTTGTTTTTTTTTGTTGTTGCTGCCAGGAGTACCCTGTCACCTTGTGTTTATTTTGGATTTACCTTTTTTTTTTTTTTTGTTGTTTGGAATAAACTCTCCATTTAACCCTACCTGCATCTGAGTCCTTGTCACGTCCATTACAGTACATCGCCACCAAGGATGGACTCGTAAAGCAGGGTATGCTATTGGGTCGTCAGCAGCAGGAGGTAGCGGAGATCCGACAAGGCATAACTACCCTGTCCCAACAACTCGCTGCCATCACTCAACACCTGGAACGGACCCAAGCTGAACAGGCATCCTCCACTGCCAGTGCAGCACCGTTGGAGAGAGATGCGCGTTCCTCACGGCCGTCGGAGTCGCGCCTTAGTCCTCCGGTTCCCTATGCCGGTGAGCCCACCTCTTGTCGTTCCTTCCTCTCCCAATGCTCACTGACTTTCTCCCTACAGCCCTCCTGCTTTCCCACCGAGCAGTCGAAGGTGGCATTCGTGGTCATGCATCTGACAGGCGTCGCCAGGGAGTGGGGAACGGCGGTGTGGGACAACCACCATGCATGCTGCGATTCTTTTGAGTTGTTTTCTCAGGAGCTCAAGAGGGTGTTTGATCTGTCTGCACTGGAGAACGAGGCGGCTCGGTCGTTGTCACTGTTACAACAAGGTCGCAGGTCTGTTTCGGATTACTCCATTGAGTTCCGCACTTTGGCATCATCCTGCAGCTGGAATGACAAGGCACTCTGGGACCGTTTTCTGCACGGACTAGCGGACCATGTGTTGGACGAGATCTACTCACTGGAACTTCCCCCGACGCTCGACGGGCTGGTGCAGCTCGCCCTCCAGGTCTATTTTCGCCTGGGTCTCCGGTCTCGACGGTGCGGGAGGGGGACGCTGGGCGGGGAGCCCTCAGGCACCCCCAGGGATGAGAACCAACCGTCTCCCCGATTTTTTGCCCCCCTGGAGGAACCTATGCAGATCAGCCGTGCCCGCCTCTCCAACCACGAACATCGTCGACGTCTGGCCAACGACCTGTGCCTTTACTGCGCTGATCCTGGACATTTAGTGGCGGTCTGCCCACTCAGCAGACATCATCCTGGCGACATGACTTCCCNTTTTGGGTCATGCTTGGCTGTCGAAACATAACACTCACATTGACTGGAGAAACAATGTTGTGTGTGAATGGAGTGTTTTCTGTGCGTCTAATTGTTTAACTACTGCTTTGTCTCCCTCGATCTCTACCCCTCTGTTACAGGAGGATCCTGTTGACCTCACGGGGGTACCTACCGTTTATCATGATCTGAGAGCGGTATTCAGTAGGTCTCGAGCGGCATCTCTTCCTCCGCACCGCCCGTACGACTGTGCTTATCACTTAGTCAGGATTAGGAAGGGGGACGAATGGAAAACCGCCTTTTACACTCCCACAGGCCACTTTGTATCGAGTGATGCCTTTTGGCCTGTCGAACGCGGTTCATCCGAGGGTTCAGTCAGGTCGCTCTTCCCTTGTCGGAGCTTACCTCCACTTTGAGATGTTTCGAATGGTCCGAACGAGCCCAAACAGCTTTTGTTAAACTAAAGAATCTTTTTACGTCCGCCCCTATTCTTGTTAATCCTGACCCGTCTCGTGAGTTCATTGTGGAGGTAGATGCTTCGGAGGCAGGGGTAGGAGCGATCTTGTCCCAACGGGCCGCTCCAGACGACAAGATACACCCCTGTGCGTTCTTCTCCCGCCGGCTCAATTCCTCGGAGTGGAATTACGACATCGGTAATAAGGAGTTGTTAGCCGTGAAGCTTGCGTTGGAGGAATGGCGCCACTGGTTGGAGGGCGCCATGGTTCCTTTCCTGGTTTGGACCGACCATAGAAACCTAGAATACATCCGCTTGGTCAAGCGACTGAACTCTCGGCAGGCTCGTTGGACTCTCTTTTTCGGTCGTTTTGATTTTGTCATTGCCTACCATCCGGGGAGTAAGAACGGTAAGCCGGATGCGCTCTCGCGTCAATTTGAGGTAGAGACGACTTCCACCCCCCCGGTGTCCGTTGTTCCCCCCGGTCGAGTGGTTTTGGCGGTCACTTGGAGGGTGGAATCGATGGTCCACGAGGCACCGAACGGCGTTACTCCCCCGGCTGGTGTTCCAGAGAGCTTATTGTTCGTTCCTCAGTCGGTCCGAACCAGCGTCCTCCAGTGGGGACATTTCTCCAAGCTAGCTTGCCACCCGGGAACTTCTCGTACCATCGCACTTATCAATACTTCTTGGAATAATAGGTGCATGGATGGAGTGCAAGTGGTTCTCCCCCATATTGTGACAGGACCGCTCCTACCCCCCCCCCGGAGGCGTCCACCTCCATCACAAATGGAAGGTCAGGGTCTGGATGGGTAAGCGTGGGGGCGACGCAGAAGGCCTCTTTCAGGAGATGAAAAGCTTTGACTGCCGCAGTGTCCCAGGTAAGTTTACCGGGTTTATTTTTGAGCAGGGATGTGAGAGGTGCTGCGATTTGGCTGTACTGAGCGATGAAACGGCGGCCGAAATTTGCAAATTCGAGGAACTGCTGGAGCTGTTTGATGGTCTGAGGTTGTGGCCAGTTGCGAACTGCCTCTACTTTCCCCCGGTCCATGCAAACCCCTTGTGGTGTGATGACATAACCCAGAAAATGCACAGATGTTAGATGGAACTCGCACTTCTCCTTCTTTAGGTAGAGGCGATACTCACGGAGGCGTTGTAGTACCTGACGAACATGATGTTGGTGAGTCTGGAGATCCAGGGAGTATATAAGGAAGTCATCTATGTATATTATTACGAACTTGTGTAGCATGTCTCGAAAGATCTCGTTCATGAAATTTTGGAACACAGAGGGGCTGTTGGATAGACCATATGGCATGACGTAGTATTCATATTGACCGACAGGAGTAATGAAGGCCGTTTTCCACTCGTCACCCTTCTGGATTCAGATCAGGTTGTAGGCACTTCTTAGGTCTAGTTTGGAGAATATTTTAGCCCCTCGAAGCTCCTATAAGGCAGTGGGCACCAGGGGAAGGGGATAGGCGAATTTTACGGTTTGAGAGTTTAGATGGCGATAATCGATACAGGGTCGAAGTCCTCCATCCTTCTTTCCGACAAAAAAGAAACTGGAGGAGGCCGGGGATGTTGATGGGCAGATAAATCCTTGTGAGAGAGCTTCTGTTATGTACTCTTCCATGGCTCGTGTCCATTCGTCACCTTTCTGGATTCGGATCAGGTTGTAGGCACTTCTAAGGTCTAGTTTGGAGAATATTTTAGCTCCTCGAAGCTCCTCTAAGGCGGCGGGTACCAGGGGAAGGGGATAGGCGAATTTTACGGTTTGCGAGTTGAGATGGCGATAATCGATACAGGGTCGAAGTCCTCCATCCTTCTTACCTATGAAAAAGAAACTGGATGCGGCTGGTGAGGTCGAAGGGCGAATAAACCCCTGTGAGAGAGCTTCTGAGATGTACTCCTCCATAGCTCGCGTCTCCGGGATTGAGAGGGGGTATATACGACCTTTGGGCAGTGAGGCTCCAGGTAGCAGATTGATTGCACAATCCCATGGCCGATGGGGAGGTAGTTTGGTAGCTGCAGACTTACTGAACACGTCCTGGAACTCCCAATAGATAGGTGGAAGCTCCACAGATATCGAGGAGGGAGGACTTTCCAATGTAGTAGATCCCAGGAGGGTGAACCCTTCCTGCTATGTCCCGTGGCAATGATTCGAGCAATAGTCACTCCACTGTTGGATGTCGCTCGTTCCCCATGCAATCACCGGCTGATGTTGAGCTAACCACGGACGTCCCAGGACAATATCCACGGTGGCAGCCTCTAACACTAGAAAGCATTTCTCCTCTTCATGATTATGCGGCAGTCGTAGTTTTAGTGGAGGAGTACAGGAAGTTACCAGGCCCTGGGCTAGCGGTTCCCCTTGAATATTGATGATTTGGTAGGTCGTACGACTTTTGAGACTGGGGATACCATGGAGCTTGAGCATACGAGAGGAGATAAAGTTGCCTGAGGATCCTGAATCCAGGAGAATCTTGACTGGAACAGATTTTTGAGCAAGAATCAACAATCCATCATTATGCGGAATATTCATGGCTATATTGTGTATATGTATGGAACTCACCGCAGATTTTGGAGGACGTACAGGGCAGGTGCTGACGACATGTCCTTGACCACCACAATATATACACAGGTTGAACCGTTTACGTCTGTCCTTCTCCGCTCGTGAAAGATGGTACCTGTCTGTCTGCATAGGTTCAGGTGCGGGGAACATCGGATCTGACACTGCGCGGAAGGCGGGTTGAAACTCTAGCTGTACTGCATTAAGGTTCTGTGATATATGTAGGGCTCTCTGCATAAAATTCTCCAATCCCACGGTGATATCATAAATGGCCATCTGCTGTTGAATGCGTGGATTGAGACCTCGTCGATAAGCCGAAAGAAGCGCTGCCTCATTCCATCCACTGGTGGCCGCCAGCGTGCGGAACTGTAGGGTGTACTCGTGAACGGTGTGCTGAGCTTGGCGTATTCTGAAAAGTTCGTCGTGCACCGACAAGGATGAGGTACAAGTATCAAACACTTCCTTGAAATGTGCGAGAAACCGGTCGAGGGATCGGGTGATAGGACTGTCGGCGTTCCACATGGACTGTGCCCATTGGCGAGCCCCTCCGGTCAGCAACGAGATGATGAACGCTATTTTAGCGCGATCGTTAGCAAATTGTTGAGGAAGCATTTCGAAATATAAGGAGCATTGGAGCAAGAAGCCACTACATTCTGATACCTCCCCGGAGAAAGTAGTAGGTTTGGCCATGGGACAAGCAGGGGCAGACGGCAGTGAAGGCGGTTGTAGTGATGAGCGGAGGAGGTCAACCAATTCCTGGAACGGTCTGAGATTTTCTGGGGGCTGGGATTCCATCCTCGGAAAATCCTTCTTAGTGATCCGGTCTTCTATCACAAAACTCACGGAAGAACGAGAACAGGTAATTTCACAAAACAAGAGGTTTATTCAGAATATCTTGGGAAAGTCCATAGGTGCCTAAACACCGGAAAATCTTCAACAAGAGAAAGAAAACACGAACAGTCTTATCCTTAGGTAGCTCGTAACTGTAGAGCTGGTTGCCGAGGAAGAATCCCAGAGAGAAATAAGATACGAAAATCCTTAGAGTCCACGAAACAAGTGTCCCAAGAACGCGAGGTATGTCACATTGAGACCGGATGACTGTGAGCCTGGAGGTGAGATATTTATGTTTGCAGGCTGATGAGAAACAGGTGTTGTTAATTAGAATTCGGGTGACTTGGAACGGGTGCGTGAAACTGGAAATCTGGTGTCTGAGGGAGATGTGGTTGGTGGGTTCGTGACATGTAACTGTAGAGCTGGTTGCCGAGGAAGAATCCCAGAGAGAAATAAGATACGAAAATCCTTAGAGTCCACGAAACAAGTGTCCCAAGAACGCGAGGTATGTCACATTGAGACCGGATGACTGTGAGCCTGGAGGTGAGATATTTATGTTTGCAGGCTGATGAGAAACAGGTGTTGTTAATTAGAATTCGGGTGACTTGGAACGGGTGCGTGAAACTGGAAATCTGGTGTCTGAGGGAGATGTGGTTGGTGGGTTCGTGACAATTACACAGTATTTAGTTCAATTACATCTAAAGTAACTGTAATGAAATTACAGAAAAAACAGAGTAATCCCTTACTTTACTTTATGAAGGGAAAAGTAATTAAATTACAGTAACTAATTACTTGGTAACTAGTTACACCCAACACTGCTCCCGACCCACGGATTATCAGCATCACTACCCTGCGCTAATTTGCGCAACGTTTAATAGATGGTGGTCATTATGGGAATGAGATACTGCGTCTGTGTTTTTTAATGTGCTTCTGTTTAGTAAATATGGCCCTAAATGAGGGATCCAAGCCATATCTAGAGCAAAGAACATTATCAGAGACAGGGGTGGGCTGTTGATTTGTTATGGGTTGCCACTAAGAAACCAAAGAGAACACCACAGTAATCACATAACAATGTGCAAAAAACGAAACAGACAACCGCACAGCAGTGTACAGCATCAACACCCCTTCAACATTTTGGCAGTGAGTTGTGCATAAACAAAGACATAAAAAACAGTCAAAATGAAACAATACTAATGTGTCACGGTCGCACCGTCTTGTTTATGAAATTCTAGTCGTGTGGCGGGATCGGGACAGAGCCTTTAGGTTTTATGTGAGAAAACCATGAGTTGTTTGTTTTTACCTCTCATGTGTTTTCTCGTGTCTTGTCATTGGCCCCGCCCCTCTCGTCTCATGTATTGCCTTCCTCCCGTGTCTAATGTTTCCCACCTGCCCTGTGTAATTATCCCTCGTTTGTCTTGCCTATATATACCCTCTTGTTTCTTTGTCCTGTGCTGGTGGATTGTACCGTGTATGTGCATGGTTTTCGTGGATCGTTCCTGTACTTACCCTGTGTCTGTTGGATTTTGTGAGTGTTTCCCGTTTTGCCTCGTGTTAATTTGTCGTGTCCCGTTTTTGATTTAGTTCTGTTTCTTGCCCCCTCGTGGGAAGTGTTTTGTTTAGATTTCTTGTTTTGTTTCCGTGTCCCTAGTTCCTGTTTTGTTTTGCACCCCATCGTGGGTTTTTGTTCTGTGTTTTTTATAATAAATATCCTTTGTTAACCCCTTCATCCACTGCCTGCCTGCAATTGGGTTCTTCCACCTCGAACCGTGACATAATGAAACTAATAAAATGGAATACTTTTTAAAAAATGCATCCAGTAGGAAGCAGCTGAGTGCTCAGACAGAAAATTGCACATACAAGCGCCACTTTTTTTTTCAAACACAAAATGTCAACATCTACTTTTAGAATATAAATTGTTGCTTTGATTTATGCAGGGTTGTGACTTATTCTCAACATGATGCTTTGAATTAATTGACAATGAAAAAACAATCCGTTTGTATTTGTTTGTATAGCACAACTTTACACATTTTATTCCAAAGCAGTTTGATAAAGTCAAAAGTTGTTTCTTACAAACCTCTCAATGCATGAAGCTACAGGTTAAAAACTATAAGCAGGTGTCACGTATTTCAGCCACAAAAGTGCAATTGTTGTGCCATCTAACAACCCACAAAAAAAGGAAAAAGACAGGTGGGTTTTTTCTCTGTGCTCTCTGTCTAGTTCTTTCATAATCGCTTGGAAATCTGATAGTCTGACACCTTCATTGAGGGTTGATTGGGCATGTAAGAATCTCTTGTTGAAGTGCATGTCAGTTATTCATTCAACCCCATGAGGTGAAATAGTACAATCCCACACAGTTATTTCCCACGTCATAATGACTTCCGCTGTTCAGTTCTCTCAAAGGCCTCATTAGCTCATCACATCTTCAGCAAAACCTCAACAGGAACACTGATGAAAGAACAGGTCGACATAGGAGAGACTCTACTGATTAGCTTTTGTTGGAGTTACGGATAGAAAGGCAGTGTGACCTCTTCTGCTGGCCTTCTGCGGGAAGCCTATTGTGTTTGAAATGAATGCATTAACACTCAGAATACACACTGTATGCCAGCAACTATTTATAACAACACTGGGTCTCATGCTCGACCTGATTTTGCACTTTGGTTGATGTCCTCAGGGCAACATATTTTGTTGACAACAACATTTTTATAAATAAAACCTAAACCCACACCAAACCCCAAACCTAACCATAACTTACCCCTAAAATCAGAGGGAAATGATAAGTGAAAAACAATGGTGTGGAAGCACCTAATCCTGGTTGTAAGATCAAACTTAAAATAAATGGTAAACTTATTTCTGAAATCTGATTGGTTGACTTAAATGTTGTCCTTAGGTCAACAAATTTGTTGCCCTTAAAGATAGATCGAGCAAACGACTAACGATATTATGTATCGATGTAACATAGAAAATAGATTTTGACATTACTTACCAAGTTTCATTGTTATTTTATTACTATTTGAATTAGCTTTCCTTATTCATGGCTTTTTATTTTATATTTGAAGTTTTCATGTTAATCCATTTTGTAATGCATGTACTTTTGTCATTTTATTATTTATTTAATTTTAGTGTCGCTATAGTTTTTGTTTGAAATTTTTTCCACTTTAGTTTCATTTAGTTCATTATTTTAAGTAAAAAAATGTAGTGTCTCAAACTTTTTTAGTTAATTTCTAATGCAACATTTTGAATTGTTGCTTCTTTTAAGTCTAGGCTTATATTTATGCCTATGTTTTATTTGATTTCAATTAACAGAAATGTTTTAATAGTTTCAGTTAATGATAATAATCCTGCACTCACATCCTCATTCAACATCTGTATACACATTTCAGGCAAAACAAGGATATTTTCGTCTCACCTGTTGGATGTAATATTTAGAGGTCTCTGATATTGGATTGCGAATGTCCAGTTTATATTCCTGTCTTCGGTTATGCTGTGTATGCTAGGGCTGTGACGATAACCGCATCACCGCAGTAATGAGATGCCGACCGCGGTGTTGAGGTCATCACCGCACATTTTTTGTATTGTAGCGCACAGAAATGGATACCTAATGTTGATTTGGTGCACTGAGTGTTTTTTTCCATGCGCCGCTAGAAGTAACGTTAGCGAGGTTACGGTAGTTTGGATCCCCGGAAAAAAAGGATGAGCAGTTTTAGTTCAGATGGGCGTGGATGTGTTTTACATTGCTCTTAGTTCCGAGTAACCTAAAAAAAAAACTGCTTCCCCCGCAAGGAAGAGGGACAGTCCATTAAAAATATGGGGGAATTATTTTGTGTGTGTGTCTGATTATTTTTAATTAAATGCTAGGTTTCAGTACTTGTGATGTCTACAGATAATGTTCAATAAAATACACACAAACACCAGCATAAAAGACAAAAGCATAACGTAAACATTTAGTTGCAAGTGCTTATAGCGATGCTTCTCTTTTGTGGCATAGGCTAGTATTTACAGTTGACAACATTATTCAAAAAATGGCCACGAATCTAGCGTCTAAGCCAAATGTTGTGTCGCCTATTTGGGCACATTTTGGTTTTGACAAGGGGCAGCCGGTACATTGCCACTCCATCGAGTGTGTATTCAGTGCTGCTGGCAACATTGTCACTCCGTTAAGAGTAAGGATGGGCATTTTTCAATAATTTCATATTCAAATATTTGAGCTCATAAAAAACTAATATTCGTTTATTTAAATTAAGTTAATAAAGACTTATTTTTGTTACGTTTTTATTGTCACAATTTCACATCAAGCCTATAGTTATCTTTAAATATTCATAACGCATTAATATTATATCCTGTATGTAGGTTTTTTAATGTTTAAAAATTAGCAACGTTGAAAAAAAAGAAATAGAAAAATACATAAAAACTGCATTTAAACCTGTGCTGAATGGTATAATACAAAAAGAAAACATACAAAACAAAACAAACAAAATGTGTACTGAGAGTCTGTGATACAGTATATATTTATTAGGGATGTAACGATTCACCGTGAGCCGGTTGAAAATCGGTTATAATGAGTGACAATTCAAATCGGTTGAGGTGTGAACTGAATCGCAATACATTTTTTGAACGGCAGGGGCCGCTATTTTCACTGCAAATCTAAACGTGGACATGCTGATATTTCTTAAATGCAAAAAAATCCAAGAAAAGCTCAGACAGTATTAGTTTGTTTATATTAAAGAGACTTTTTCTAATTTGTTATAAAATTGCAGTTTAGTTTTGTTATTTGAAATAAAACATTATTTTATTATACAAAGAAATGTGAAGCATTTAAGAAATAATGCAAGGGAAGTTGTTCATTTCTAATTTGTTTCAACTCATTTTGTAAAAATAAACCGTGAGTAAATCGTGAATAAATCACATCGTGAGATCAGAATCGTGAATCGCATCGCATCGCATCGTGAGCTGAGTGAATCGTTACATCCCTAATATTTATATATATTTATATATAGTTTTCTTTGTCGTTCATGGTCAGTGTCTGTCTTGTTTAGCTTTGCATTGCATTTGCATCAATAAATAAGGTATTTATTTCAACTAAGGTAACTAAGGAATCACAGCGCGTTTTAAAACAAAGAAAAATGTATTTACAGTCTGTAACCTGAAGGCTACGACCCTTTTGACCTTCTTTGAAGGAAAATTCAGGCTCTTTAGGTATGGAAAAAGGTGCCAGTGTTATGCTAAGGCAAAATTCATTCACATTAGTTGCAGTGAAATGTACATTTTCATGTTTCAAGTTGTTGAAATTAGCATTACTTAATATATTTTTAACGAACGAATGAATTTAAGAACAACCGCTCCGAAGTTATGGTAATAAATGGATTATTGTTAATCATTTAATATTACGTTGGTATTTTTATACCTAATGCAAGTAATGTTAACGCATTCGGTGGCTCACCAGTTTTGAAACATTTTAATATGGTGATGTGAGCCTAGCATAAAATGTGATCCGAGCATCCGGTGTGTAAACTTAAAATATTTAAACTAGCTTGCGATCTGAGTGAACAAAGATTTAGGAACACATACAAATGATTTTTTATATTTTCTGTATATTATAAGATCATTACAGATGAAGTGAAGAAGCATTAAATAAGACGTGACAACTCTAGGGTCTTCTGTAGAGGTAACTTAACCCTGTGTTGACGCAGTTTTTATTCTTATGAAAAATACGAATATTCGAATAGCATTTTTAATTTTTGAATAGTTATTGCGGATGCAATATTTGAACATTCGTGCACATCACTAGTTAAGAGCCTCGCTGAAACCAGACAAAGTGAACATGTTGGTTTTCCTCGCACGAAACGCTAAGACCTTGCCGATTCACTAAAGCGGCCCAGTTGTACAACAGCCGAACACTTGTACTATAGGCTAGCCCGATATTCCCTTTTTATGTTGCACTTTGAAAAAGGTTGTTCTTATAAATGTAGCCTAATTAATAGTTATATAATATTAATGATATTTTGCTGTTAAAAACAATAAATTATTCAAAGTTTCAACAAGTTGCGTTTGGACAAGTGCGTTTATATTGTTACCCTGTTGTTCTTTCTGCAGCTTCTGCGAAGAAAAAGCCTCTTTTATGTTGCACTCTGAAAACAATTATTATAAATGGTAGATTTGTGGAGGTGTGTTGTTGGGTGCGATTAACCGCCAAACCGCATGATGTGTTGCATCTTCACTGCGGTAAAAGAAAAAAAACCTTACCGTCACAGCCCTAGTGTATGCACAGATTTTTTGCTCAAATTTTTCATTTTTATGCAGAAATCACGATTAACTAATAGGTTCTACTAAAATGTAAGCCTCGCCTTCAGTTAAAAACTAGGGTTGGGCAGGGGCGCAACTGCACATTTTCTGAGGGGTATGCGAGATCAGTATTGGCGCCCCCCATCGGCCACCCCAATATAGAAAAACACACAACAAATAAAAAATCCGCAGACAAGTTGTACTGTATATCACCTTTGGAGTCATAATATTTTACATCATGTGAAGGTGACAATCAGATTTGCATCTATAACAGAAGCATAAAGGTTTCCTTTTACAGAAACACTTTCCAACTGCTTCACAGTGTAACAGATACACAATTCTGAAAAGATAAATAACAATCTGAAAAATAATGAAACAAAGGAGCAAAAAGTAGTAAAAGTATAAAGGTTATGTTCAGACATACACAATAAATTAGGGCAGAAACTAACGATTATTTTAATACCCGTATAATTGGACGATTGTTTTTTTGATTAATCGGATAACAGGCTAAACAGTTTTTAAATTGATATTTTGCTTATAATAACTAAATAAGACTTCAAATAAGGCTATTTATTGTATTCTTTGAGTTTCACTTAGTCTAGAATTTTGACATTTAAAACTTTTAACAAAAAAACTTGTTAAGTTTTAAACAATAAAACTTCTTTAAATCCCAAATATAAGTAACAATCGAGTTGTAGCCCATTGGAGATGTGCTGATGAGGAAATAAACTTATTTTGATGTTTAAAGTTATACATTTAGATTATTCCCTTTCCTTCAACAAAAAGTATTATTAACATTATTTATTATTATCAGAATAAGACGAATAAGACGTATCACATGATATACTCGCGTTGTATTTTCTTGTTCTTTTCCCACTTAGGCCTACTTTAAAACGAATGCTTAGTTTGTGGTTCATTAATATTTAATAAAAACTCAACAATAAAGTTAACCTATGTTAAACATACCTTTACTGTGCATTTATAATTAAAATATTATTGAAAAAAACGAAATAAGATGGATAACAGATATTATAACGCAAATAAATAAAAAAATCTTTGGATTTTCCCCTTGCTTTAAAGAGTACATTCCTCAATATTTTTAAGGGCTTATTTTGGTTTATGGAGTGTCCGACAACAAGTTTATGTACATACATGATGTAAAAATACTATTATTTCGTAATAATAAGCAGTTTTTATTACCTTTCTTCTTGACTGACTCTCAAATGATTCGTTCCGCGATTCATCTGTGTAATCTCCGCCTTTCCGCCAGCGTAGTCTGATCTGATTGGTCAGATAGTGTAGTCTGCTGTGATTGGTCAGATGGTCTAGTCTGCTGTGATTGGTCAAATGGTCTAGTCTGCTGTGATTGGTCAAACGCGTTCAGCATGTGTCGCAAATGGACCGCCTATCATTACTGCTGTATTACAGTTTGCAGGTGGTTGGATATTAACAGTGTATAGAGAGAGATGGCGTCGATTTTACCTTACCAGTTCGAGCCCGAGTCTGACGAATCATTCTTTAATCCTTATACAGATGCCAGTAAGAAAAAGGACTGTTTTAGACACTTCTCTTGTAACAGTTAGTTATCACGGCATACAGTGTACGGTGTTCGTATCTTCAGATGTTATTATAACTATAGTACACCACGCAGTTCTTGAAATAAAGACTTTGCGAGTTAATATGGTTGAACACTTACATTAGCGCAACGAGTTTATAGCTAACGTTAGGTAAACAAACAGTAACAACCCCAAAAATAACGGTAACGTTAGCTAAACACAGACATGAGATAACGTCACACAAATTTAATTTTAAGTAAAGACAAAAATAAAGAGTCACACTTACAGGTTGTGATTCGGTGGAGCTTACAGGTCCAAATAAAGTTGGTATTGCAACATCTTTTAAGGAAAGACGTTTAATGTATCCTGCAGTAAAGGCGCCAAGATTGATGAAGCAATCTTCGGTAAAATGACGCGCGCAAAGTAAAACGTTCGGTTTATACTCCTTTGGTGTCGTTTGAAAAATAAATAGTAACCATTTTTTCCTCAGAAGTTCTTCCTTTGGTAGTGAAAATAAGACTGACTTAGTTTCACTACATAGAACACAGCTTCTCTTAGACATGATGCACACGTCACGAACGAGCTAGTACAGTGTTTGGGGAGGAGAGAGTTAAGTTTTCGCAGTCAGTAGGCGGGGATTTTTCTAGTGACGTAGGTACATTGTGGTTAAAGATTCGGACAGGTCATGGCTTGTTCGCGTGATTCAGAGTCGATTACCTTTTTTATAAGCTAATAACTTTGTTATTCGTTCACCTTCGGATTTACAACTTGGCAGATTGCTTACATTCAAACACGGCAAAATTAAACACTTCATGAAATGTATTTTTTATTATTTTCAGTGTCCACACGCAATATCTCCGGTGCTCTGTGCTGCGCGCTGGTTGCAGAAGACGCAACTGCTCGCGTTATGTGAAGGACACGGACCGGACGTTCAAACTGCACAGCTCGCGTCGTCATATGGGGAAAACGCGTCCGACGATTAATGAAGAACCCGATAATGCGTGATAGTGGGAGACCTTTAACAACCGTCTCAGACTCTCCCGAATGTAATTATAAAGCTCCAATTCACAAACATAGATTTATTTTATAAGCGCCAAAGATGTAGGCCTAGAGGTGACCTGATATTGTATTATAATATGAACCACCTCTCAGGCAATGTTAAATAACTTGTTTTTTACTTGTCAATTTACTTTTCATTTTCGGCACTCACTAAATCCTTGGTGTTTCGAGTCAGACGTGATCACCCAAACGTGTTTTTTCGTCAATTTTAACAATCATAGGTAGTTTAGATGGTTACAGTAAGGTTAGGGTTAGGGTGTGTGGGTTAGGGTAAAGGTTTCGTAAGACTTGAAACACCAAAGATTTAGTCAAAACCAACAAGCCACGCCCACGGATCTGACTCAAAACACCAAGGATTAAGTGAGTGCCTTTCATTTTCATGTTCTGTTCTGCGCTTTGGGAAGTTTCTTTGCTCGATCCATTTGGTCATTTGACTGTGAAAGAGTGATTGGTTGACATAATAACTTGATTAAGTAAATTATATATTTACTGAACTCGTTTAAAATGCTAGACAAAAGTGAAACTAAAACGTTTTTCATAATGACTTTTTCGTTATATTTTTTATAACGTTTTATTTAAAAAAAACGTTAAATAATATTTTGGCACAATGGCGCCCCCACTTGTGCGGCGCCCCTATGCACCGCATATACTGCTTACCCCATTTTTGCACCCCTGGGGTTGGGCGATGTCTACCAAATTGGCATCGGACGATGTCTACCAAATTGGTGTCGGACGATCAGGGTTCCAGACTGTGACCAAATTGCATTTTGCGACCAGTTTTCAAGACAGCGTGAGCATTTTTACAAGTACTCGCGCATGTACGACGTGCAAATTTGGAATTTCTTCCAGTTGTTATATCATGTGGAAAGACGAGTAGATTTTGAGCCCACCAGTAGGCTGTGTGTGTGTGATTAGTCAACAGCGCGGGTCTCGCATCAGGTCGTAATTGACACGTTTACACACACACACAACATGAGCGCATTACTACGATTCATTGTTTGCTTTCACTTTGTCTTACAGTAGGAATGTGCTGTACGCGTACGCAATGTGCGGACGACCGCGGACCCTCCTGATGACGAAAATTGCGTCATGCAGGAGAATCACGATGCTGGCCCAACATCGTGATGGCTGTCAGCCATCGGCGATGTCATCGTCTATCGGCCCAACCCTAATACAAATTTATTGGTTTAGTATAAAAACAACGGGCGTATATGTAAGCATAGCTTGTGTACTAAAATGTAAATCACGCATACACAAAAATTACATATTCCCAAATCACAAACCCCTAAATCATTAACCCAAGAATGTGCACAACAACAAACTTATTAAAGCGATATTACTTCCGGTTCATCTCACTAGGAATGGAAAGTCAAGAGCATTGCATTTTGGGATAAAGTGTCCCACGCAGGGTGCTCGATGGTATGCGGCTTGTTTTTTCACAGTGCCATCTGGGTAATCCACATACACAAAAATGTAGCATACTGTGCACAGTATAGATACAGAACAAGAAAAAAACGGTGGCAGTATCTGACTGCAGTCTAGATAAAGATGAGCTAAAACAGATCTGAATGGCAACACAGAGATAAGTGAGACATCAGGCACACTGCAGAGATGCGAATGTACGCTCAGACCATCAATATAAACAGCTGTGGCATTGTTAATTGCAATCACGGAATGTGATTTAGGTGCCCCTGCTGTTCGAGTTAGAGCATACAAACATCATTAAATTGAGCCCTGAGCCCTTTTTTGAATACAGAAGCAGTCTGATAGCCTTTGAAAGAGACATTAGTTTTTCTCTTTTTTTAATCAGTGGCCCAGACTGAAAGATTCTGTACATTATAAATAAATGAATGCTCATTTATGAGATTTTCTCTGCTAAAGTGGTTACCATGAAATTAAAACAGGCCCGATAACAGTTTTATTAAGAACAATAACAAACATTCTTAAACATTTAAAGTTGCAATCTATAACTTTTGCCTCTCTATCACCACCTCTGTAAAAATTGCAGGTTACTTTACAAACTTCACATAATGTCAAACTGACAATTTCCACTGAATTGCACTGACAGCTCAACTTATAACTCACAGCTTATGCAGCTTGCCGTTGCAAATCTGGGAAATGTAACTACAATCAAGAGTCATGAAACTTCGATTCATTTATATTTATTTTTCATATTATTATCTGTAGTCATACACAAAAGTATATCAGCTACGAGTCTGTTAAGTGTCATAATGCTGGCTCGTTTAAGAAAGTTATAAAGTGTTATGGATGGCTGTATATTTAGCCGCCAGCTCTGCACAGAATACTCCATTACTGGCTTGCCATAAAATCTCAGTCTGTAAAACAGCAGAGTAAAGATCAATTAAGTGTCTGCACCTCTGGAGATGAATGCAGAGAGAAAGCATTTGTCAAATAGTGCTGACTTGAACATCTCTGACTGCAGGGAGTTCAAAGCTGGCAGAAAACACAACTTTGTTAAAGTCTAGATGTTTGCTCTTGCTTAAATCTATTGCTTAAAACTGTTAGAAAATGAAAATGTCTTGATAGTTGACAGGTTGATAGTTCATTTTTATTCAAGATTATACAGCAGTACAGCAAATAGGGAGAAATGGGTACTTCATAATGTCACCTGAATACTCATCTTGATTTGTGAATACAAATCACCTTCATGATGATGCAGAAAAACATAAATAAAACATATAAGACACACAAAATTTGGTTACTAAAGCCAACAGTATAGTGAATTAAAATTGAATGATTAAAAGTACAAAGACAACGTACAGCTAAATAAACATAAAAAATTAACAATTAAATGAAATAATAAACAAGAAACAAAACAGCAAATACTGTGAATGAATTAATCAAATCAATTAATTGTGCATAATCGATTTCATTTTCAAATTTCTCTGCACTCTGTCTCAGGTTCTCTGAGCTTCTGCGACTCTTCCTCAATAACGTATCGACCCGACGGTCCCCAACACATTACCTGCTCCCAAAGCAGCTTTGCCAAAGCCAACGGCAGGGATTTGCTTTCAGAAGTCTCTACCCCGGGCATAGCAACATCCAAGCAGGGTACAAAATTAACTTTGAGAAAAATGACCTGCCATGAATAGTGGATTCCTTACCAGCTAAGAACCATTATTTGCATTACAATAACATTGTTTGGTTGAAAATTTGTTTTGTTTTTACAGCAAAAGAACGATTTCGCTGCTTTTCTATTGTATATTTGTGGCAAACAGTGCGAGATTCATAGTCAGAAAACACTGAAATATGGTTTAGTTTGTTCAGTTTTTGTTGTTGGCTAGGGTGGAAAGAATTTGTCAGTGCATGGAGTTACACAATTCTATAATAAATGTGGGTTGATCTGTCCTGTTTTGTCCCAAACCCCGCTGTCATGGTGGTAGAATTTTCTTGTTTCTTTTTTTTTTACGACAGAATTGCTATAGGTGGTTGGGTAGTTGCTTAGTGACAAACCACGTCTCCATGATATATGGCTGCCTCAGCAAACATCACTGAAACATCCACCTATGCTACCACTTATCAATTATTGATCGATTATATCCTGTCAATCCAGAGTGGAAGAAATAAAAAAGCCAGACAGTTACAAACATACGAACTGTGAAGTATGTCTCTGGTTTGGTTGGAAATGGAAGGCAAGTTGCTCTTGATCGTACAGTATTTTTTTTTACTTTTTAAAATTCACGTCAAAAGCAAATTCCAATGACTAGTACAAAACAACATTAGTAAGATAATAGAAAAGAGAATTCTAAAGCTAAAATCCAGATGAAGTTTTACAGTGAGGGAAATAAGTATTTGATCCCCTGCTGATTTTGTAAGTTTGCCTACTTACAAACAAATGAAGGGTCTATAATTTTTATGGTGGGTTTATTTTAACTGATAGACACAGAATATAAAAAAAATCAGGGGAAAAAAAGTTATATAAAGGTTATAAATTGATTTGCATTTCAGTCAGTGAAATAAGTATTTGATCCCCGAGCAAAACATAACTTTGTACTTTGTGGAGAAACCCTTGTTGGCAAGCACAGAGGTCAGACATTTCTGATATTTGGTCATCAGGTTTGCACATGTGTCTGGATACATTTAGTCCACTTCTCTGTCAATCTTTAAGGTTTCTTGGCTGTCGCTCAGCAAATTGGAGTTTTAGCCTCCTTCACAGAGGTTCTATAGGACTAGGGTCTAGAGACTGGCTAGGACATTTAATGTGCTTCTCCTTAAGCCACTCTTTGGTTGTCTTGGCAATATGTTTTGCGTCTTTGTCATGTTAAAGGCTCATCCATGACCCATCTTCAGTGACCTAGTTAAGGGGAGGAGGTTCTCGTCCAAGATTTTACGGTACATGGACCCGTCCCTCAGCCCCTCAATGCGGTGAAGTCATCCTGTATACTTGTAGCAGACAAAAAGCCCTAAAGCATAATGTTTCCAACACTGCTTCTCTGTAGGGATGGTGTTCTTGGGGTCATAGTCAGCATTTCTCTCCCTCTAAACACAGGAGTCCATTTTGGTCTCACAGCAGTGCCAGCACTTTCGCCAAAGCCTTTTCTGAATCATTTTGATGTTCATTGTCAAACTTAAGACGAGCCAGGCGGGCCTTCTTGGGCAGGAGGACCTTGCAGGTGCTTCAGGATTTCAGTCTATTGTGGCATAGCGTGTTACCAATGTTTTGCTTGCTAACTGTGTTCCCAACTGTCTTGAAATCATTAACAGGCTTCTTCCGTGTAGTTCTGGGCTGATCTTTAACATTTCTCATCATCATCTTTACCCCATTGGGGAAATCTTGCAGGGAGCTCCAGAACAAGGGCATTTGATAGTTATTTTGTATATCTTCTATTTCCAAATAATCGCATCAACAGTTGTCTCCTTCTCACCAAGCTTCTGTCTGTAGCCTAGTCAAGGTTTGTGCAGGTCTACAATCTTGTCGCTGACATCCATTTGGTCTGGACCATGGTGGTGGAGAGGTTGAACTGGAAGATACAGATTCTGTTGGCAGGCATCTTTTATATACATAACAAGCTGATTTAGGAGTACTTTCTTAAAGTGACAGGACTAATCTGTGGTCCATATAGGCACATAACCAATCTGTGGAGCCAGAATTCTTGCTAGTTGGTAGAAGATCAAATACTTATTTCACTGACTGAAATGCAAATCAATTTATAACCTTTATATAACATTTTTTTTCCCCTGATTTTTTTAAATATCCTGTGTCTATCAGATAAAATAAACCCACCATAAAAATTATAGACCCTTCATTTGTTTGTAAGTAGGCAAACTTACAAAATCAGCAGGGGATCAAATACTTATTTCCCTCACTGTATATGAGGTTGTATGATAAATGTTCTTGCTTTTTGGTGCCCTTTGTAGATATAGAAACTCTACCAAAAAATAGACAATAGAAAATTCCTACACAAATATTTGTGTTCATATTAAAATGTACCAATAATGAGAAATAAATGAACAATGTACTCAATATCTTGAATAACTTAAACACAAGAAAGTAAAAAAATCACAAGAATACTAAATCACTCTGACTGTCAATATTATTTATATTATGTATAAGTACATATTACACATATTTCCTAAATTTATACATGTCTGTTTGAGTAGTTATACTGTATATACATATAAATATACACGGCACACACACAACCATATAAACACAACCATTTATTTTGGAATCGATTAATCATGATTAATCAATTTGATAGCCCTAAAATACCAATACAAAAATTACTACTGTAAATAGTTATTTTAATTGTCACTGAGTTCAATGATTTTCATATGGTGGTGAAATATATGCTTTTTAATTTATAACAATGTCATTGTTATCTCGCTTTTGAATCCAAAGATAGTATTGACATCGGTAGGAGGCGATCTCCATTGATTTATGACGAAATATCGTTTTTAAACTCGAAAAATCATTTTGCTGGCAGGTTTGCTGTACCCTACAGTTTCAAATGTCATGGGCGCCATGGGAACCCTTCATAGCGTCAGGCACGCGTGACAATAAATACAGGGTTTGGTTATCAACACTGAGGACCACACAGCGCAAGAGCAAGCAAACACTGTGCCCTCTCTTCAGCCCAACGCCTCCGAAAGCGCAAAAGACCCCAATTTGAGACCCCAAGGCTGCAATTAATAACTAGCTCTAAGCCTTTGTGTCAGTCACCTAGGCATGATGGGACATGGGACTCTTTCTCCCAATACAAACTTACAGTATTGCTTCTCTGCCCACCGCCACGGTGACTTTTCCCCTGGTGCAGGGGGTTAGAAATCAGTATTGGCTCCCTGATGGCAGTCCGCCAACTCTCTCCAAAGAGAGCACCTGTTATGGCTCCGAACACACAATTAAATCCTAACCTGAGCAGCTTGGTATTGAGTCCTGGGTTGGAGCCAGCGTAGGGACGGAAGCTGTGAAGGAAAGGCAGGCTTCTTTCTGTGAACTCAACCGCCGGTTAATCCTAAACTAACAAACCGTCATGGCTGGATTCCCAAGTAAGATGCGTATGTCATTGGGAGGTCAGTGAGCGTTAATTCACCCAGAGGGTGAAAAGAAGAATCGTTTCTTTTATTCCGGGTGGGCTGATACATTAGATTCAGTTTTAAATGGCTTGCTTCGTTCATGGCTGACATCAGGTGTAAAGGCAGAAACTCGTACAAACTGCATTCTCATAGATTCCACAAGGGGAGCTCTAGCAGAAAATCTTCCAGAGAAAGTTACATTTTCAGCATAGATATCCAAAACAAAGGCATCTAGGGCACTAGAAAAAAACATAAAATAACATTTTGTAAAGTAGAATGGCATGTTTTTAATGTTATTTTACACCCAACAAATTTGCAGTTTACTTCTGTAATTTAACGGTTTAAAAAAAAAAAAAAAAAAAATTATTTGTCAAGTATGGTGACCCATACCCGAAATGTGACTCTGCATTTAACCCATCCAGAGAGTAGTGAACACACGCACAGCAAGTGGTGAACACACGTACACCCGGAGCAGTGGGCAGCTATCACTGCAGCGCCCGGGGAGCAAGTAGGGGTAAGGTGCCTTGCTCAAGGGCACCTCAGTCGTTACCCGCCGGCCCTGGGGATCGAACCGGCAACCTTCTGGTCACGAGTCCGACTCTCTAACCATTAGACCACGACTGCCCCAAACCGTCATGGTTTAATAATTTTACCACACTTTCCTAAAATTACATTTTTTAATATTAATTATATAATATTTTTAGATTAAATACATTGTTTAATGGCAAGACATCTGAAGGTAAATTTCACCGATTTGAGTATTTCAAATGTAGTGCAAATGTAACGCAGAAATCACCTTAAAAACTTTAGTTCAAAACCAGCCTTAAAATTTCAAGTTAAATCAACTTGGCATTACAATTTCCTTTGAATTTGAATTTACAGTACATTATATTAAACTGAATTAAAAATTCTAGCTGCATTACGTTTAGAATGAACATTTCTTGTTTTGCCAATTTCCACTTTTAATTCAGTTTAATATAATTTAAATTCAAGTGACTTGTGAAGCCAATTTGATTCAACTTAAAAGCTTTAGTTCAAAAGTTGCCTTAAATTTTTAAGTAGAATTTTTTACAGCGTATATACAACAGTCAAGTATTCCTGTACAATGCATTTATTGTACGTCTGTGTTACTGCAGACGTAGTTTCAGGTTGTTTCAGGTGTTTTTAACTAAAGAGAAATGCTACCATTTTCCGCTATTAAAATATAAAAACTTCCATGTTAGAATAAGCAGAATAAATCATATATTAAATGACTGACTACGAACAAACTTAATCTAACAGTTGGCAGATAATCTGCAGCAATTTTGCATCTGGCTTCTGTCATTTTCTGATTTTATTCGCAACTACTGCACTCAGTTCCTCACACAAAGCTATTTTATGCTTCCAAAAGTTTTGTGGAGCTTTTTTGGCAGTATAACTTACTATCAGTTTTCACTGTATGGCCAACAAAAGCTCAGACATCTCAGTGCCTGAGATCTCCCTTTGTGTTAAACAGAAGGAAGTCGTTTGGAACAACATGAGGCAAATGACAGCAGAATGGGAAAACTGTTCCTTAAAGGGGGTCCCGGTGTCAAAAACAATCAAAGAGAGATACATTTAAGAATTTGCCAGCAGCAAGTTCATTAGGAATGCTTTCCGTTACTGCCGTTTGACATCGGTGGGTCTAGAAGCGATCGGGCAACAGCCCCGCTGAATCCCTCCCCTCATTAATTTTCAGAATGGGCTCGTGGACATGAGCATCACACTTTTTCAAACTCTCGTGTCTTTGACTCTCTCGCCCCTCCAACTGTTCAAACGAGAGCGTAAATTAACCGTCACTCATCTGATGGTAGGAACCGCATTGCACGGTAAACAACATATGCATCACCAACCGGAAGAGAAGGGGCTCCAGCAATGTCACCTGTGTTTCCCCACCTTGTCAGTTAAGCCTTGCACCTCTAATGCATGTAATGGATGATCTCTTATGCAGATCTTACAGGACACCATGTCTGCTAACCACCGATGTTGAAAAACGTTTAATGCAATACATTGAAAAACAAGAACTAGTAGGATTCAACAAATTTTACTAAAAAAATTTGTGTCAAGCTTTTGCACACAATATTTTAAAGTAAAATTTACTTTAAAAAACTGTGTGCAAAAATTTAAGTAAATCCTACTAATTGTTTGTAACAGTGTACTTTTACAACCTGAGAACTGAGGCATAACAAAATATACAAAAAGACTAATCGCATGTGAGATATCTTCGCTGTCCTTACGAAACCCTCTATGTCCAGATTCGCTGTTTTTAAGAAAATGGAGAAAACACTTTATTTTTTAAACGATTAAATACTGTGTTGTCCAAGTTGACATGCACTTTTTATACCTTTTAATGGTTAGATTTTTGCAAAACCCAGTGACAAACATAAAGGGTGACTATTAATAATGATTTATGACACAAAAAAGTTTTGGAAGACAGCGACATGCATATGTATGCATATTTACTGATTAAATTCTTAAAGATTGCTTGACATTATGATCATTTTTCAGGACAAACATATTTTCTCCGCAAATTTTCATTCCACAAAAACAAATAGTTTTTGCCAATTTAGCTGAAAATAATGCTGGAGGAAAATGTAAATGCTCAGAAGTTGCTCCTTTATATCTCAGGAGAATTGATAAAGTTTTCAGTTGTGTTTAATTTAAGTATTAACTTTGTTTCAGACATTTCAACTAAAATTGCTTAGAATGAATAGAAATACAAATTTACAAATGAGACCATTGCTAAAATACATTTGCCAAAATAAAGTAAGATTGCATAGCAATGATAATCTGGAATTGGATCAATCTGATGAGATGAGAAATTTCAGGTGACAGAATTTCCCATGTGCTTTACATTCAGTCTCATTGCTGTCTAGGACAATTCAGATCTCATCTGTGATTTTTCTTTCTTATGGGATGTCACAATGCAAAAAAATTGAACGACACAAAAATAGGCTTCGTTTTTCATGCTAAGTAATTGAATTATTCTTGTCCTGAGTTTGAAGCTAAATTGACCTTGGCATTTCTGGAAAGTTTCCACAACACTCACCTGAGCCTCTTTTTCATACCTCACCCAAGAACAAATAAATTTTAATACGATTTTAAGCTTCTTTTCACACCTCCTGCATTTCCCCCACAAGTGTTCTCTGTATGTTGTGATAAACTGTGCTCTTCAAATGAGGTGAGGAGGATGTTTATTTGCCTTCTGTTGTTATTCAAGAATGCCGCCCCAGGTTTCCTTAGGTAGTCTCACAGCCAATGTTCAGCCATGCACGGCCAAAAATAGCAGGCAAAATAACCTAATCACAGTTCCATGGCATGTTAGAGGTCGGCACTTCATCGCAAGAGTAATGTTGGTCTGAGATTTAATGAGATTGTGCCACACAGACTGTCTCAGAAAACAAAACAACAATCACATCCTCGGTCTTTTTTGTGTCTTGGCATATTGATTTTCCTGCCACATATTACCTGTTCCTCGTCCAGAGGAGAGCCTACAGCTGCACATCCAGCAATTAAATGAAAACACGTACAAAGCCTTTGACAGACTATTATGTTTTTGCGACTGTACTATTATCTCCAACAATTATGGGATTTTCGTTCGTTTCATAATGTAGAAATAAATGAAATAACTTGCAAAACGTTTTCATTCAGACGACAAATTATCATTTAAATAGGAGATATGGAGAAAAACAGCTTTTTTCTTTTGATCTACCACGTAGAGATACTCTAATGTTCACAGTCCTCCTTCCCTAGGTCCATCCAGACTGTTTATGAAAGCCGCACAGCTTGTTGAGGAGGTCATTTACATAAAAACGTCTTAAAGGTACAGTAACAAAGCCATCCCATTTAAATCCAAGCATCTCAGAGAGGGTGGAAATGAACTTTTTGTTGAAAGAAACTTTGACATACAAATGGATCTCAGGGAGAATATCAAATAAAATGCCGCAAAAATGAGGAACACAGACATTTCAGAACGGCACCAGGTTGTGATGTTAAAGCGATTTCAACTGATTCAAGGCCACAAGGGTGGAAGGAATTTACCAATTAAAATCCATTCCAGTCCATCCATGCACCGCAGTAGTTTAGGATCACTGAAACAGAATGCTGTGGGACAAAACAGCTGCAAAACCCCCATGTTTCAATTAACAACTCATTTATGGAATTAAAAGATTAAAGAGCACTGCTGGTGTTCGGTGTTTCTAACATTAAAGCAAACAGACACGCAACATTCCATTATCCCTCCAGGACACTGGAACAGGCGCAGTACCGATGTGTGCTTTCCAAAGGCGAAAGAAAAAATGTTGTGGGAATGCTTTAAAGCGAGAGGTTGTTTTTCAGTTGGGCAATGCAGTACTGTATTCCGCATGTAAGAGTTTGGTTCCAAAATGAGATAACTCAAAAATCATGTTTTTTGTTATGTCTTCATTGTGTTTTATTGTGTTAGTTAGCTGTATTTTTTGAGTTATTATGGCTTATATCAAAAACAAATATATTTATTGGTTGATATTAATTGGAATGCACAATAAAAAAAACATGATTTTTGAAAAATTCTCTCATTTTTGGAACCAAACTTTTCATTTATAGTCTATCTACCAAGACTCAAACTTGCTTAAAGCACTGCTGCACAGTATGTTAGCGCAGTTTGCCCACTAGGAGATATTTGACTTTGTTTTTCTTCAAAGTACATTTAAAATGCAAACAGAGCTTTGTTGTGCCAAAACCCATCACAATTTTGTTTTACGAAACAGTTTTCTACCTTCCCTTTGACTCCAGAACAGATGTTTTACGCTAACTTTTTAGCTAAATCACCTCAATTACAACTGGATCACCTCTTAACATGAGAAACATGTTGCAGTGCTTTTGTCAGTCGGATCAGGTAGTTGTGAAACCTAACCCAAACCCTAATGAGAAATGTGGAGCAAGAATTATCCCATTTCCATAAAAAGTGTCTTTTATTTTTGGCTTGTACTTAGAGGGATAGTTCATCCAAAAACACAAATTCTGTCATCACTTGAGTTGTTCCAAATCTGTATTCATTTCTTTGTTCTGAGGATAACAATACAAATATTTGGAAGAATGAATGCTTATAACCAAACAGTTCTTGGACCCCATTTGACTACCAAAATAATTTTATATTTTTTTGTTCTGTTGAACACAAAAGAAGATATTTTGAAAAATGTAGGACAGCAAACAGTTCTGGGGCACTTTTGACTACCATTGTCATTTTTCCTACTTTGGTAGTGAATGGGGTCCAAGAACTGTTTGGTTAAAAGAATTTGCACAAATATCTTCGTGTTCAACCAAACAAAGACTAGAGAGTGAATAATTCATGACAGAATTTTCATTTTTGGGTGAACTGTCCCTTTAATAGCAGGACTATCACCGTAACACTATCATACAGTAGATAATATTTGCCCTTTATGAACTATATTAATCAGATTATTGTAATAATTTGGTTGTATCAGCACAGGGAGTAAACAGCACACAGATGAGTGTCAACCCGCTGTCCATCTGAATACAGATTAACATCAAATGTTTCATACGTCAACATTTATACAGCTTTACCCTTGACCCAGTACATCATAACAGATTATTATAACAACCAAAGCAGTCCTACTGTACGTCAACTTCATTTACAAAAGCTGTTGTGTTAGCACTTCTCCTGACATGCTTTAATACGCCGTAAAATGATCAGGATACCTGACGGTGACACTGTTGTCTTTTAGATTGCATGGACGTTTTTCAACCCGTCCATTTTTAGTGGTGAATAAAAGCGAGGACTTTGTTTTTCAGACAAAACACACATTGTACCTCGCCAGCAAATCTCCCTGAATCTGAATCCCACCACTTAGAATTTCCAAGCAGCAGACATTGGTATTAGTCACATTCTCTACCGCCTGACCCTGGACAAACTCTTCTTTAATGCATGAAAATACATTGTAGACTGTTAAAAAAGGTGTCGGCGCTGACTTCACTCGGGAAGACATCAGCTAGGCCGGCACATAGCCTGAAACAGACTTGTCGTCGTAAGGAAGCAGTGATTAATAATTTAGCTTCGCTTTCTCATAACTCAACACAAAAGACACAAATGAGGCTTTACATTGTGCAGTGCTAACCAGAACAAAATAAGACATTGCACTCTTTTAAAAGCTTTGGAGGAGAGCTTCTGTTTTCCATAATGGCAGCATGCGAGACATCCATTGAGATATTGTGACAAAACACACTTAGCGGACGGCAAAGGCGCTAAGTTTCTTGTCACAGCGTGGTGATACAGTGGGAAACCTCGTTCTTGTGATTACATTAGGCCTGTGAGGCCATACGGGCCTAAGCAAATCACAACAACTTCTTGATTTCCTGGGAGGAGAACAATGAATTTGGTGACGACAAAAAGATTGGGTGTTTGCATGCTATGTTCATTAGCGAAAGATAGTCGGAGCCAATTACGGCCCCATTGCCTGGAGGCACCCGATACTTTATGGTCTTATTTGTGAATAAGCCTCTGTTAAATTCAGATACAGTGCAGGAAACATTGGCAAATAAACCCCACACTTATACAACGCAATTATGTCCTTGGCCATTATCGTCCTGAAACATCAACTTTCTCGTCCCTGGGAGCACTAGCTAACAACTTCCCTGCAACACGCTATCCCCACGGGCAAACACAATGAGAGCGACAAGCCTTCATTAAAGCATCCAAATTCAAATGTTATTCTTAGCCCGGGGAGGGCTGAAGCCATATTGAATGAATCCATAAGAGACTCGGCCTGCACGAGAATGGATCAGCATCGCCCTTCCAGCAAAATATCTAGTGTGCCCGAAAAGGCCACCGGAGAGGGTCTATTTCATGTCACCTTCATTATCAGCTCGATCCCTGTGGAAATGCGCGACTTTGAATTTTAAAGTTTAACTTGGATTTGCAGTTCTGATTAAGGCTCGAATGACCACGACAGATGAGAGATGGGGTGAATAAGTGATTCAATTAGTTTTTGCGGAGGTTTGACAGCTTACATGAGTGAAAAAGAAATAATGGAAACATTTTTGACACCGTGTCTTGAATGCAAAATGTGATGATTAAAATGCAATGAATTCACACTGGAACTACTGCACAGGATGAATGCCGCTACGCTAATTTTATAGTCTCACTCGCTGACAAAGTCTGTCCCTTTAGGGCAAAAGTATGAATCCTGGAAAGTTATATAGAGTATGTAGTTCATATGTGAAAATCAGTTTAATGCATCAGCATGTTACTGTTTCCCTCTGAACAGAGCCGAGTCAGCATTGACTTTACTACTTTAACCAATTGCTTTGAGTTCCTTAGGGCTTAGATACATATTTAGCATTGATCTGTGAAGATTTTCAAGCACATAGCGGCTTCTCACGATCATTTTAGCAGCAATTCTAAAATCACCATTCCTCATACATTCGGGAGAGAAAGCATTTTCTTTTTAGGTTATGGGAAACCTCAAGGTTATGGCAGTCTGATAAATTAGTAGTAAAATGATGATATAGTACCATCTTCCTGTAGTGTGATGGTCATTTACAACATTCAGGATGAGGTTAAAGTTTTGGAGTTATAAATCCTATCCGGGGAGAGATACAGAGGACCAGTCTCTCACAGCGTCTATGCACTGGCAGCCAGGTGCTATGTCAAAATTGCTGGTGGAATTGTCTATTTTCTCTCTGGCAGTTGGACACATTGCTCTGGACAGCTCCTGGCCAAGCCAGTCACAATTCAATTCCTCGAATCATTCATCAAGCACTTGGGTTGTTTAGGGTAGTGCAAAAGCTAGGCCAGCTCCCCGCCACCCCTGAGTACTACTTAACCTCCGTCGATAAGAAGACACTACTTTATGACTTTATGTACCTTTGCCAGCTTTTCTGAAGAAGTGGGGCGGGACTGACAATCGACTGACTGTCCACCCGAATTTGGAATGACCCTATGACTCCGGTCCGTTCAATTATCGAAAGTTAATGCACACCCGAGGTGTAACGGCCTTTACCACCTCGGGGTGTGCATTAACTTTTGATAATAGAACGGTCCGTCATCAATTATTCCTTACTTAGTTACATATAAATAATTATTTGTTCAATTATGTAAATGTTTATTTAGATTCTTAAATGCTCAAGATACTTTTTTCTTCATCAGTTAGTTTCTTAAAAGTAATTGAAACATTATAACTTAATATTAGGGATGTAACGATTCACTCAGCTCACGATGCGATGCGATTCACAATTCTGATCTCACCATGCGATTTATTCACGATTTACTCACGATTTATTTTTACAAAATGAGTTTAAACAAATTAGAAATGAACAACTTCCCTTGCATTATTTCTTAAATGCTTCACGTTTCTTTGTATAATATTTTTTTTTATTTCAAATAACAAAACTAAACTGAAATTTTAAAACAAATTAATAATAGAAAAAGTATCTTTAATATAAACAAACTAATACTCTCTGTGCTTTTCTTGGATTTTTTTGCATTTAATAAATATCAGCATGTCCACGTTTAGGTTTGCAGTGAACATGGCGGCCCCTGCTGTTCAAAAAATGTATTGCGATTCAGTTCACACTTCAACCGATTTGAATTGTCACACATTATAATCGATTTTCAACCGGCTCACGGTGAATCGTTACTTCCCTGCTTAATATAATTAAAACAAGAAATGCAATGATGTTATCAAATAGCACGATAATACACACGGTTATCGTTCACTGCGATAAAATTCCAGCAAATACTGTGATATAAAAAACATGACATTGTCACAGGCCTAGAAGACCGTAACCCTTCAGTGTTTCATTGTATGTACCACCTTATCCACATCGGACACAAGTGACACCAAACAACACGAAAAAATGAGATCACTACTATTATAGTACGTAAAGAACTTTGACACTCGGTTCCAACGTGGACTGAATGTGGAAACTTGAAATCACCAATTAAGTTCAATTTCAACATCCATTCAAACTCTTATGACTATTAAGAATTTTGTTGGTCTGAGCATGTCGTACCTCATTGTGTAGAGAAGCGTTCCATTGTCCACCAGTCGCAGAAGTTTATTGGGTGTGGTCATATTGTGGGCGACTGACTTCTTCCCATTGTGGAAGAAAGTGTCAGGAGTCCAAATCTTGCTGGCAAGAAGGTTGTTAAGTGGAAGGACCTGCATAGGCCCATCGAACTTCAGCCTCTCGTCCCTCCAGCTCTGGCGGAAGAACACATCAATCGTGTACTCCTGTTGGAAAGAGACAGATTGAGTCAAGATTCTCTGACAGGCCTTTTAAAACTTCACTTCTCCCCCCAAGTTTCCCCACTCATCTGATCTACCGCCCTCTCAGCGAGAAAGCCCGCGGTGGTGTGTGAAGTTCTTCTCCAATCTCGCCAAATGACTTGAGAGCGGGAAAAGACTTTTGCTCAGTTCTTGTAGTTAACAGATTTTTCTGTTTGGCTGTTCTTGATTTGTCGAGATGTTTTTTTTTTCTCAGTTGTACACTTCAATAATTCATTGCACTTTAAAGAGGGAAGCAGCCTGGCTGGTGCGGGATCCTTAATGCTCCTTCAAAAGTTCAAACTCGAATGATTGGGTTTTCACATCTGTCGCTGGAGGGATAAAACAAGCCTTCTCCAAGAGTTATCTCTCTGACCATATTGCCATCATGGAACAAGGGACACTGTCCTCAGTAAACCTCTGCTAAAAACCACACTATCTTCTACAGGCTTGAGTATCGCTCGTGATTTGAGATCTACCGTATGACAGCGGCATCACAATTCCCCACAGGTTCTCCACGGGACATCAAACACAATCTTATCTGCTAAAGTTTGCATTTCATTTTCAAGTCATTTCATTTCAGATTGGCTGCTTAAGTCGTGAATAAAAATAGAGGCTTGGCGCTAAATTCTGAATGAGATCAAACCCAATCTGTATAAACATTTTGAGCGTCGCATTAATCACTGAGAAAAGTCTGTAGCTTGTAACAGAGTACGTGACAGCAAACAATTACAGGATGTGCAATTTGGTGGTTTTATTTTCTGCATTACCAACTGAGTGCTATGAGGTTTTTGTCACGCTCCAAAAGGTTCAATTTGCTGGAAAGATACTTGCGAAGCACCAGACAGAAATCTATGTTGGCCAGTCAATCAGAAATGTCAAGACGCTCTCAAAACGAAGGCTGAAAACAAGTCAGATAAAAACATTCATTACAAACGCCTTCTAGTCTTTAGTACACTTTTGCCGCGACGACAACAAAATGACAGGGAAAATAATTTAGGCTGTATGACGAATGGCAGTTTCCATTTTGAGTTTTCAGCAATAAAATGTGTATGGTGCTCATGTGTGTCTCTGTACATCATTTATTTAGTAAGCTTCAGACTTCTATCTAAAGTTGCTTTCGGCTTAAGATTCTGTGGGCGGGTCTATCGCCAGTACTTCATGGGAAGCGAGGAACAAAGTGAAAGTTAACATCAGGTGACGTCGACATCACAAGGCATACAAATAAGCAGACTAGAAATTGGTAAAAACGTTAAGAAAACATTCTTTGTGTTATTATGCGTACAGTGATTGTAAAAAAGCAATGCACTAAAAATCTTAAATACGCACGTCTGATGAAGACAGCATGTTTTTTAACAAACAAGCTGTAAGGGCATGCACATTAAAATAGCACATAAACAACTGCAGAACCCCATGGCGATGAAGCTTCATGTCTGACTCTTAATGGATGCTTTTTTCTTTCTTAGCAAGTGTCCTACAAATGCACAGATTACATATGTTTCATTTGCGTCATGTGTAGCAAAAAAAATTGTTGCTTGCTTTACTCCAGAGAATACTACAGGGAGCTATGAGGTCGTAAATGGTTGGGAGTTATTCCAGATATTAAAAAAGTGTTGTTTTTGTTTCTATTGTTTCTATTTATTTCTCTTTTGTATATAATTATGTTGCCAAAAACAGTTTACGGCGAGTGTCTACAAGACTGATGTCCCCTACATGTATAACATCATGGGAAATGACAGTAAAATCAGCACGTCAACATTTATTTAATTGACAGCATTTGCTATTGCATTATGGCAAATGTTGGCTTCCTAATGCGATCAGACAAGCACAGATGCTTCCATAAAAGAACCCAATGA
The DNA here is from genome assembly GCF_024868665.1 of Triplophysa rosa. Lineage (NCBI taxonomy): Eukaryota > Metazoa > Chordata > Actinopteri > Cypriniformes > Nemacheilidae > Triplophysa > Triplophysa rosa. The sequence continues at coordinate 3,677,655 of NC_079908.1, forward strand.
GGAGGTCATTTGCTTAAAGCTTTTATTCATAAGACTGTATAAAATGGCCTAAAACTGTAGCTTTGGTCAGATAAATGAGTGTCATGGGATATCATCTCACAACCCCAAATTTAAAAGAAATGGCACTCGATGGATAGCAACAGATGCTGTGCCTTTTCATAGCCACTGATAAATATGCAAACCGATGAAATAAAAAATACAGAGAACGAACAAAAACTGGACTAAACAAAACAAAACAGGGGTGCCATAAACACCATAGTTAAATCAGCAGTCTCACAGATTGAAATGCAAATGGAAACAAAAGATGTGCGAAACAATGCTGCAGGTGACATTCTGTTCACATATCAACAAGATATTGTCAACATGCTGTCAGGGTGACCAAATAAAGTATCTGTACACGAGGTCATCATTGCTCTGTTCACAGTATTGGCAAATGTTTATCCTGGAACATATTCCAGTTTAATAAAATCACGGACGTACTAGCATATAGTATATAAAAAATGTTCACCAAAATAATCCATCAGAGACGATAAAACCTTAAGATCTCAGATGTTGATAATCACACAGCAATCCTTCTTCTAAACATACATTTAGTTACATTTAGCCTTATTACTTCTGTGAACCATAGCTGAAATTTCTACTACGGACAAATACTGTTTTAACTAGTTTGACCATGAGAATAAATTGTCGTTGTAAATAAGCCCAAGAGCCCATTAGGGTGGACCATGTGGGACAGTCAGACAGTTAGAAAGTCAACACAGTTGCTGGGATTCAGTCCTGATATCAGGAATAAAGTTACAGAATGCAAACTGTCGATCCAACCGTGTGGCACCATGCAAAGAGTTTTAATAAGACCTGAACTGCCAGAGAGTACAAAGAGTAATTGTGAAGTTGAAAATAATGTCATTGCACGCCTAGTATGCGGGAGCAGATCCTGCTGTTCCTGAGCTTTAGTAGCTCTCAACGGGTGTCCAATATGGACTACATTCTCTTCTAACAGAGCAACAGAGAACAGCAGTGAGTTATCCAGGTGTGAACGGGTTTCCTGTTGATGTTAATGTAAACCTCTTTCATCCGTATCTCAGTTCATGGTGCAAAAGTCCATGCGTTATGTTGTAATTGTATTTGTTCTGCAGAGGATTTCCTCCCGGGTTCTGATCTTAACTTGCTCACAGGAAGCCAATCCTGTCCTGCCCCAGTGAACAGTATCTGTATGCAACTGGGCAAATAACCTACAGCCGCAGAAAAAATGAAGAGACCAATCCAATTCTAGACGTATTGTGGCCATTCCAGTCGAGTGTCTGTTGAATTTCAACAACATCAAACATCAGGAGTGACAAGTCATCCAACAGCAATGTGAAAGACATGACAGCATGACAAGACACATGGAAGCTGTGATAAAAGTCCAGGTTATCACATAAAAAAAAACATTTTTTAACTTTTCCTAAATACATTTACATTAAAAAATACATTTACTGTCCTAATTACATATTACATGTTGCTAAATTGCTTAAAAGTGAATATGAACTTGTTTTCTTTGCAGTAGGTGTGAAACAACACAGAGCATCTTTTCTGTTATTTTGACCTGTTTCTCCAGTTTACATTTTTTGCAAATAAATACAAATAGAAAGAATATTTTTATTTGGAATTCAGTAGTTCAAAGAACGAAGCAAAAATGCTAATTATACCTAAACACATACCTATAAATAGTCAAGAAAAATAATTTTGGAAATAATTTTGAAATGGACTATTAATTTTTTCTGCAGCTGTATAAGCCAATGCTTTAAGATCAAATGATTTTTAAGATCAAAAAATACATTTCAGTCAAGTGATCCTAAGCGTTTGAACGGTAGTGTACACGAATGTGTATACTGTAGTTCAACAGTCTTATCTCTATAATCTAGATTACAGTGCAGGTAGTGCAGGAGAAAACGCAATTTAACAAAATATTGGCTCTGTCAACTTCCTTTGTTAGTGCATTACTGTTAAAAAAAATGTTTTGATAATTTTGACAAAGTGGCAGATTAAAATAAATCATGTTGATAACTCACTACATACACAAACAACACAAACCATGTATAACTTCTGCAGAACGTGACTGCAGTAGATGTTTCAGTCAGTTAACTGTGAAAATAATTCAGCGAGCTTTCTTTAGCGGTTTAATTACAGTCTTTTCCCACAGCCCTTTCCACGCTCCTAAGAACTTGCTTTATCCCTTTTAAGTCATCTGTATTAATTATCGCACATGGAATGTGTTCATTATGGCAGAAGAAGCCTGATGGAGCCAAGAAAAACCCCCGTAGAGAACAAAAAATGAGTGAGAACATATTGTTTAATCAAGAATTGATAAACACGTTAGGGTCCTTGTGTGAGTTTCTAGTAATTTATGATTAACATACACATAATGCTATTTTATAAAAAGAATGTTTTTTTTGCTCTATGTCTAATGTGCTTTTACTGGTTATTATTGTTTCACAATAATACATCACACACAGGGTGTAATCTGATAGAAACATTAACCGTATATGATACATAACAGTAGGAACAAGTTAAAGAATAGGTTTAAGCTTAACAGTATATTCCCCTGATCACTTTTCCCACGGTATCTTCAAAGGACCAATTTCATAAAACACAATCTGAGGGACCAGCAAACTCTTTCTTCTCTTTGAACATACAAGCACACACGTCTATCTTCAAAGAAAGTCAGTAGGGGAAGCGCATTGCCAAAACAAGATTAATTTAAAGATCAAAACAATTTTGCACGGTCTGGTTAATCCATGTGGAGCCACGGACGATACAGTACAGTGTTTGGGGTTTTCCTCACACTTGTCCTGCTGGGGCACTGGGCTTTGGCCTACTTTTGAAAGAGTGATGGAGGAGAGGAAAATAAAGAAGACCTCAGGAGAAGCGTGTTCTGCATGAGTCCATGACTTCTGAAGACAGTACAGCAGCAACAGCTTCTGATGCACACAGCGGCGATGGGCACTGGGTTGTGGCATAACATGTTGAGCTAATGAGCTGTAAAACGGAAGGCAGGGATTTGTCAACCCCAAATGAAAGGTGTTGAAAATGCTAAGCCACTTCAAACAAACAAAAAAAAAACTGAACTATAAGAGAGATTTTAGTCTCTGCGATATTCTGGGTAAAGCGGACAATGCGACCACTTCAGGGTAATGATTCAATTCAATTCAATTCAATTTTATTTATATAGCGCTTTTCACAATGTGCATTGTTCCAAAGCAGCTTTACAGGAGCAAATAAGAAAAACACAGAAAGGTAAAACACAGCACAGTTGTGATGATGTGAGAAACACTATTCGGAAACACTTCCTTTAAAGAGGTGGTCATGGTCAGGGTTTTTCCTGCATAGAGAAATTGGAGGCGGCCGCCTCAGCCAAATTTCGTGCTGCCTCCGACACTTTGGAGAAATTATGTCGAATGTCTTCTCCGGCCATTAAACAAACTGTCATTTGTAACTGCAGATGCGGCATTACGCCACAATGGAGGCGCTGTTTCATTATCAGGCGGTGAAGAGTTCAGTAGAAGAGCTATAAGGAACTGTATTAGCTGTGTTCAGGTGTTTTTAAATGAAAGTTCTTAAATTAACGGGCTGTACATCATTATGTTTTTAGCTGTGAAGTTGGCTCGTTGAATCAGCGTTATACTGTACACAGCGAGATCGCCAGTATGAACGCACATTGTAATCATAACGACTCGCAAACAAATGACTCCTTGAACCGATTCATTTAAACAGAATGTAGGCGATCAGCGAATCATTCAAAGCTCCGTGAACCACAAGTGAACGTAGGATGTGAATGAGCTTTGCTCATTTAGTAAGAATTATGGCAATTATGGGCTGAAGTAAGTTGAAAAGGTTAAATTAAAAATTCAAATGTTCAACTTTTCTGTTCCGGTGAATAAATGTAATGTTTTATATAACTTATTAGTTGTCTTTTTCATCAAATTTTTAGAACTTTAATATAATTGTTATCTTAAGCCACTTAAAGGGACGGTGGGCCTACATGCGCGTTGCACCACATCCGCCTCATTTTGAGCCAGGAAAAGTTCACCCAAAAATGAGAATTCTGTCATTATTTACTCACCCTCTTGTCATTTCGAACCTGTGTGACTTTCTTCCTTCCGCAAAACACAAAAGAAGATGTTTTGAAGGATGTTGATAACCGAACAGCGGTGGCACCCATGACTTCTATCGTATGGACAAAAAACCAAGTGAATGGCTGCCATCGCTGATCGGTCAACAACATCTTTTTTGTTCTTTTTTGAAGAAAGGAAGTCATACACGTTTGAAATGACAAGAGGGTGAATAAATAATGACAGAATTTTCATTTTTGGGTGAACTATCACCACAAGAGAAAACAAAATAACCACTTAGATGAGAAGTATGAAAAAGGTTGAACATATACATTGCATTTAAAGCCAAGACTCATTCCTTTAATGTAAAATATTCAACGAAGAAAGTAATGTAGCGACTTTGAATAATAATATTAAGTCCAAACCTGAATGCGATTTATTGATATTTTTGGCTCTTTGTTAACATTATTGAATAGTCTGTGCAGCCTATAGGTGAGGTATCAGAGCAAAAAGTCTTAAGCGTTTCTCCCATAGTTGCTTAGGAGAAATAAAAACAGAAAAAATGATATTACATAATATTGACTTCTGATTACAGACTAGGACTTGTGACATTGTTGAGATCTCTACTAAATCTGTAAGGGGGGCATGAGATTTCAGGGTTTTTCTTCTTAATGTATTAAGAAAGTATATGGCAAATTTCACTACATGTTGACTTTAGAGCTTTCTGTAAAGTATATGACATTGATCTGATTCATTTTATAGTTGTACATCTTACATTAAGATGAGCGGTGTTCATCTTTATGTGTGTCACATGAGAATAAAAGCATAGCAGAAAAATGAACCACTGATTTCCCATGACGTTCCATTGATGAGTCATTACTACATTCTGGTCTACTGCAAATGAACACAATTAATTATTAAAACCATTTATTTTAAACAACCAGAACATCCATTTAATACTCTGTGGGTGCTATTTTCGGTGAGTAGAAAATCTTTCCAGTCGTATTTTCTGTAGATATGGCTGTCTCTGAGAGCACAAGCTTGTGGGCAGGCCACCTTAGTTTAGTTCCTAATTGAAGCCACTTTGAATATGTTCGTCTGAGCAGCTGAAGAGGATGAACCAGGCCGCTGAGCCGCTCGCTTGTTTCTGTGGGCTGTGAAGTCATCCACGTCCCGGCGCTTATCTGCAGGGCGCAGGCTCTACAAGAATGTCTGACACGAGCAAGCGCGCTGCCAAATAACAGGACGCAAGCTACTGCGCGAACTGTGCCGGAAAGATTTTGCTCCCCTAAATCGCGCTTAGATGCTCAGAAGGCAAGCGCCAGACATGCGGTTGCTCGGAGACCGCCCATAGACAACAGGCAGGCGACTGAGAGTTTTGTACTGTTTTCTCAGTGGAACGGCGTCCAATGGAGCGATCGATCTAATGATCTGTTTAATTCGCTTCCATTCGGCGAGCCTCTTTAATCCACTAAAGCGATCAGATGGAGATTTTTTTGTTAGGAGAAGTGAAGAGAACTCGATGGGTGTGAAATCAGGAATGTGTTTGTGCTTGCTTTGACTTTAAGGGGAATGTTACAAGTCTTCATTTCTTGAAAACAACACATTTCTATGAAGCTGGTATCTCTATGCATTAAATTCTAGTAACGGTGCCTTGTAGCGTGCATCTTATTTTTAGTTGCCATTTTTCGAAACCATTGCGTGTTTTTAAAACATGCCATTAAAAGCGAATGGGGTTAAAAGAAATACGAACATCCATACTTTTCATTAGTATTCAAAAGGCTGCTTTAGTGTACTGGGTCTTCTGAAGTGTCGATTACTCATGGCCATGTCACAGTGAAGTGGCCTGTGACACAATCTGTGGCTTCTAATTCCCTGCTGCTACATAAGATTGGACCGGCTCGTACTCCAGCAGCTCTCGTGGAAAGCACTTCATCAAAGCGGAAACAACACGGCCCCATTTCTGTGATTCAGATTATAACCCACCACCAGTAAAAAGCCCTACTGACGACGTCCCTCCTTTATTCATCCGTTTTAAGTGTGACTCGACAAACGTCTGATCACAGCTTTGACCTCCACATGAAATTGTCGGCATTGTAGACACCGACTTCCACTGGTCAGATGCTTTTATCCAAAGAAACTTACAAAAGCTACATGTTTGATCAGTACTGTATCAGTTGTGTTCCCTGGGAATCAAGCCCACAACTGTGGCAGATTCTCCTCCATACCTTTTTTTCTCTATTTTATGCTTTTTACTACATGGATGCAGCTCTTACAAGGTCTCAAAAGTTAAAACAGTCGCTGTTTTATACAGCAGTGTTACAACAGGATTTGTAAAAACACAGCGCATAGGTGGGCAACAGTCCTTCGCTAACCCCGCACGCTCTCTCATTAACATATGAATGTGTGTTATTCACGCTCAAGCACAGCTCTCGCTTATCAAAGCGGTACGATAATATCATATATTCAAACAGGTCATCTTTTCAGCCTGATTGCTGATTATTTCAGAATTACCTGCTTGTATTACTTGCAGACATTAAGTGCGCTGGTTACAATCACCTGCCGTACTGAGGAGAATTACTGCAACTAAAAATACGAGCAATCCGGAATGTCTCTATTTAGAGCAGACAGAGATAAATGGGCCAGTGAGTTATGGGAACAAATGAGGCTGTTTGTTATTTTTCTTTGTCTCACACAGCCTAGACTCCCTTTCTCGTTGCTCAAAGTTTCTGCTTTTTTTTGTGACCGTCTCTCCTCCGCTCTGTTTTTTTCCACATAAGCTCTAATGCATCTTTTGAAAGCTTTCTATACTCTGACCTGTCAGCATGCGATTGGCTGTCACTCATCCATTACTGCCACTTCTACTGGAAGGTCTTTGCATTTGACTGCTGGGCAAAACACAGTCCCGAGAAAGCATTTGTGCAGACGCGGGTAGAGCAGCAGGGGTTTTAAAATGGAAGTGGGCACTGATATAAGAAAAAATATAGTGGTGCCAGTTCATCCGTTTTTCTAGGAACTGAAGACTTATGTAATTGAGTTATTATGCTGAAAAGTCTATTATTGTTATCTTTGCTCTTTGCAAATCCAAACTGGAAGCAAATGATTGCCGGATTGACAACTGAATCAATAGTCTATATATAGTCTTTTTAAAAATGACAGAATGCCTTCCAAAGCACTTGCACTTGGTAACAGCAAATGCAGTCATCGTTCCTATTGGGTCTTATTGTGAATGTGTTTGTGAAGACTCTTAAGACTCGTCTGGTAGTGGAACACATACTACATACTGTTTAACTTATAGCTAATCAGTGTTGGGTGTAACTAGTTACTAAGTAATTAGTTACTGTAATTTAATTACTTTCCCTTTGAATAAGTAAAGTAAAGTAATATATGTGTGTGTAATAGTCGAATTGACATCAAAATTCAGAGTCTAACTTTAAAATCTGTGCTTTAATGTATCATTCTCACATTTGTAATACTTTGGTCAGTTAATAATACTACTTTATGTAGTTTAATATTATTTATTTGAATGAATTAAAAGAGCCCTTTCATGCCTATCCTTGAATCACTTAACTAATCAAGGTTGATATAGGATATAGAAAGTAATTAGTAATAAGTAACTAAATACTTTTTGGAGAGAGTAATTTGTACAGTAATCTAATTACACTATTGAATATGTAATTAGTAACTAGCAATTAATTACTTTTTGAGAGTAACTTACCCAACACTGTAGCTAATACATATTTTACCATCCAATATGGTGCTAAATTAATTAAAAAAAAATTAAAAGGATAGTTCACCAAAAATGAAATTTCTGGCATCATTTACTCACCCGATGGCGGTACCCATTCACTTGCATTGATTTTGTGTTCCAATACAATAAAAGCCAATGGGTAGCGCCATTGTTCCATTACAAACATTCTTCACAATATCTTCTTTTGTGCTCTGCAGATGAAAGAAAGTCAGTTAAAATGACAAGAGGGTGATTAAATCAGAAATTTCATTTTTAGAACTGTTAAACTTTTTAACTGTTAACTGTTAGTTATTTTTTAATTAATTTCGTTTTTTTTATTAAGAGTCTTTTAATTTAAACGAGTCAGTTGAAAACAAGATAAGTGAATGTAACTGCATTTTTTCAGCAACGGTTTGGCTATTAATAGATCTCTAAAGTAAACCTTAAAGAGATTTCACCATACTGATAGCACAGGTGTCAATATTTGCCCATAAAAAGAAAATAAAGTGGTTATATTTGAATAGTTATATAACTTGAGTAAACAAACATAAATTATTTCCAGATTGCACTTTTTTTGCAAACCATCCCAAAAGATCAGGCGTCATTTGCATTCTGTGATTTCAACAGGTGCTGCTTACCTCTGCCCCTAACTAGCTTTCTTAGCGAACTGTCACATTCTCCTCACTTATAATTATTATTGATTATGTGACATGTCGGATTAAATCCTTTGAGCCTAGAGTAATGCCTCTATGGCACTGCAGAATATTTCACACGAAGGTCAAAAAGTTTGTCTAAAGGTAAATGACAAAGTTGCTCACCCAAGAGTCAGGCCCTGTTATTAAATCATAAAGCGCTCATTATTCAAACTCCTGATTGCAATCAAAACAAAATGATTTATCACAGCCATCCGAATGAAAGCTCATTAGAGATCCAAGATTGAGTAATAGCAACAAACAAAATGTAAGAGAGTATAAGTATCTAAAGACTTGGCAAACCAGGTTCTTCTTCCGCCTGCAATTACGCAGCATGGATTTGTGCAAACTGTCGTAACGACTTGTAGCTATGGAAACACAATACCAGCCCTCATGGGTGCCAGCCGTTAAGGATGCAGATTGTCCTCTTCTAGACACTGCGCGGGAAACATTTAACACTGCAGTAAATTATAAGAAAGAGCATAAACATGCTAGGAGAAAGATGAGTTATTGTTGTAAAATCAAATTATAGACCTTTTGTTTGGTTGGTGCACATTCCTTAAGATGCTTTTTTCCTGAAAGAATCATGCCAACAATGGCTGTAATCCTCACTTAACTTTCATCTGATCCTTCTTGGAAACTTAATTTGATTATTGCATTCCCTTAAGCGAGGACACAGAGTGACTGATATGGACAGCCCACACACGCAGTACTGTAACTCAGCAATCCAAACCACTCAGAAGACTTAGGCTTGTGTCTCTTCCCGCAGGAAAATACAATTAAATAAAATAGTGAGTAGAATAACCCACTTGCAATTGAAAGTATTTAAAGCGTTAAAAACACTGATTTGAAAGTATAACCACATGACATTGCACACACAATTGCTAACTAATGTTATTACAGCTAACATTCCAATTCCAATAACCCAAAATGCACCAGAAGAGGATTTTTACATAAAAGTTATTTTTAGATTGCAAGGGAAATGTAAGTGTTTTAACACAAATACACACTTCAGATTTCTTCTAAGCGCATGGCACTGTGTGCTTCCGCACGTGTTGAGGTGTGAAGTGAGCACAACAAGCAGTGAGCATTTTGAAATGCTCAAGTTTATGAGAGATGAAAAATATCTAAGCCGGCAATTTTGGCAGAGAGAAGCAAAATATAATTGCATTATATAATTTCTAGTGCTGTCAATTGATAAAAAAAAATAATCTGGGGTGCGTTTCCCAAAAGCATCGTTAGCCAACTATGGTCGCAAGTTCCGTCGTTCCAGCATAGTTCAATGATTTAAGTGTTTCCCGAAACCATCGTTCCAACAATCAACAGCATTGCAAAGTTGCGTGGTTGGAACTACAGGTCTAGAGCTGTGGTTAGAAGCATAGTTCCTTTTTATTATGACATGTAGACTTACATGCATCATGCCTTCGAGCAAACTAAGCAAGCAACATGCAGTGCATTCTATATCCATAATTCAAAATACAAACTAATTTAATTTGACATCTTTTAGTTTGTTAAGAAAATACAAGCGCTGTTTTTTGAAAAGTGCGCATGCGCATGAATGTCTTGGCTTGGTGGTTACTTGGCTGTAACCCTGTTCCCTGAAAAAGCGGGAACGAGATGCTGCGTTTCAAACGCTATGGGGAGAACAGTCTTTGTTCGACCGGTTGTGAAGCACGTGTGTCAAACACGGCAATTTTTTTTGGCTTTAAATAACCTCGGCAGGTGACGTGGCTAATTACACCAGCACCTGCAGGTTATAAATACGCGTGAAAGCGGACGCGTCTTCAGGTTCCAACTTTGTCTGAAAGGACGTCCGGGCACGCCTACAGTTTGGCATTGAGGCGCAGCATCTCGTTCCCGCTTTTTCAGGGAACAGGGTTACAGCCAAGTAACCCGAGATGTTCCCTTTCAAAAGCTACACTCGATGCTGCGTTTCAAACGCTATGGGAACGAGAATACCAACGCCGCCGCACTGGAAGTGTCTGGACACCCCCAAGGTTGTGTGGTGTGTGTGCACAAGCCGAGAGGAGGTCTCAGACGTGAGTCTGGGATGTAGACTCCAGGACACTTGCGCCTGGAGTAGCATGGACATCCAGACTGTAAAATCTCACAAATGTGTGCGGAGAGGACCAGCCTGCCGCATCACACACTTGCTGCAAGGGGACACCTCTTGCTAAGGCCATAGAAGATGAAATGAGCCTTGTTGAATGAGCTCTGACTCCTACAGGTGAAGCTTGACCGCGCACCTTGTAGGCCAGAGCAATAGCATCCCTCACCCAATGTGACATAGTCTGCTTGGTGGCCGCTGCCCCACGGTTGCGGCCCCCATAACATATGAAAAGCTGCTCTGATATACGCCACTGGCTGGTGCGGTGGACATAATTTCGAAGAGCATGTACTGGACACAGTAAGTGTAATCGTTCCTGCTCCGACGACGTGAACGGCGGAGGGCAGAAAGCCTCAAGAACAACCGGATGCACGGTGGAGAACGGAAACTTTAGGCAGATATCTCGGGTGAGGATGCAGAATAGCTTTGACCATCCCAGGAGCAAAAATTAAACAGGAGGGCGAGGTTGAGAGCGCCTGCAAATCTCCAATTCTCTTAAGAGAAGTGATTGCCGTTAGAAAAACCATCTTAAGGGTCAGAAGCCTGACAGGTGCTGACTCCATAGGTTCGAAAGGGGCGCCAACCAGACCCTCAAGCACTATAGCTAAGTCCCATGAAGGGACTGTCTGTCTAGAAGGAGGCCTCAGCTGCCTCGCTCCACGAATAAAGTGGGCGACTAAAGGGTGTTTTCCCACAGAAACCCCATCAATCAGGGCATGGCAGGCCGAAATGGCAGCCACATAAACCCTGAGTGTACCGGGGCTTGTTCCTGAGGACAGTTTCTCTTGCAGATACTCCAACACTGAAACAACCTGGCAGTGAATTGGGTCTGCACTTAGAATAGTCTCTACTACATCGGGCGGAAGCCCAACACCTCTCAGCTGTTACCCTTCAGGGGCCAGACATGGAGATTCCAGAGCTCGGGACAGGGATGAAGTATTGTCCCGTGCCCTTGAGACAAGAGATCCCTCCTGACTGGGATCGCCCATGGTGAGTCATCGAGGAGGGATACTAGGTCCGAGAATTAGACTCTGGTTGGCCAACGGGGAGCTACCAATAGGAGGCGAGACCCCTGTTGACGGACCTACGCCAGGACTCCCGGGAGCAGAGCTATCGGAGGATATGCTTAAAGACGCAGTCTGGGACACGCATGGGCCATCGCGTCCAGACCTAGAGGAGCTGGAGTCAGAGAGAAGTAGAGGGGACATTGCGCTGTCTCCTGCGTAGCAAAGAGGTCCACCTCTGCTTCGTAAAATCTTTCCCAGATTTGTCTGACTATCTCGGGGTGGAGTTTCCATTCCCCGTTCGTCACAGCTTGTCTGGACAGCAAGTCTGCTCCCACATTCATATGCCCCGGGATGTGAATCGCACTGAGGGACAGGAATTTGCCCTCTGCCCAAGGCAGGATCTGCTGGGCCAATTTGTTCAGGTGGCGCGACCGCAGACCGCCCTGGTGATTTACGTACGAGACTACTGAAGTGTTTTCCGCCCGCACTAGGACAATTGATGTGCCAATCGAGAAGTTGACCTCTCCAGACCCCCTGGGCTGGACGGCCATCTAAGACCGCGCCCCAGCCCGTGAGGGAAGCGTCTGTCGTTAACATCTTGCGACGACAACATGGACCGAGAGTGGGGACCTAAAGTCAGAAACCGAGGTCTGAACCTCGCCACCGTTTGCATACTGTTTTTGCACTATTTGCCTGGCCGGGGGGGCTGCTTTAGAATTTTAAAGTTTTACTTAATTAATAATGCATATAGGAATTTATAGTCTGTTATATTTGACCTGTGCTTCTCTCTCCTTTATCTTAAATGTGTGCTCTCACTGAGCGTGTGTGTGTGTGGGTACTTGTCTGTGTACGTGTGTGTGTCTTACATAACATAACATTAATGTTTTAAAATATACTTTTCCAATCTAATAATTTCACATTTAATCTTCAAATTAATGTAGAAACAACAGATTTCTTTAACAGCATCATTTTATGAATGAAAGCCAACATTCTGATATTAGTACTGTTACTGTTGTCTCTATTAAATTGATTATTTTTAATTTATTTTAACATTCAACTGTATAATTGAGAGCTAACGTGTAGGAAATAAACAGAAATTTAATAGAAATTCTCAAACACAAATACAGTCTTTAATGCTAAATTGTAAATTAAATACAGAAGAATTCTCGTTAAAGCTACAGAATACTTTGAATACTCTTTTCTTTTGTTCGTTGATTAACATTAGTGACAGGAGTCACAGCAGCAGGTTTAAGAATGTGGCCCCTTTAAGAGCTGTCTCTTAAAGCAGATGACGCCACTCCCATCTTCACAACTCTTTGCATTGATTTAAGATTTTATTTAACACGTTGAAGCCTGTGCTTACAAAAATGCTAGACAAAACGGGCTTTCTGGCATAGCACGAAAGAGAACTTAATACTGGTGCGCTGTCTGACAGATTCTGACAGAGATTCACTGACGCAGCTTTAAGCCCGTGACTGTATACACCAGACTGGACCTCGGGGTGCGTTTTGCCACGTCCCACATCTAGAAGCTGTCTATCTTCACTGAAGCAAAGCAAGTTTCAAAACGCGCTTAAAGGCGGGGAGTCCGATTTCCGAATTACGCTCGTTTAGACAAAGTCGGGCCGAGTACCAAAATAACCTTGTAGCCAATCAGCAGTAAGGTGCACAGTGCACAGGATGGACATTAGTCGAGCCGAGCGCTGACGAAAGCGAAAGATGGGGTAGGGATGTGTCTGTTTTGATGATTTGAACATCAACAACGGCTATGAGAAATCGGACACCCCACCTTTAAGTGGTTTAAAAGCCTGTACACGTATAAGAGCGTGATTATATAATGTAACCTAGACAAAGGATGACCCAACAAACGGATGCTGTGTTAATTGCGTTAAATATTTTTAACGCGTTAATCTGAAAAAATGAATCGCATGCGTTAACGTTGACAGCCCTAATAATTACATTATATCATTTTTGGATATTAAAATTATGACGTATTAATATTTGTATTTAAACTATTACTTAAAGGGGTAGTATATCCAAAAAATGAAAACGTTTTCATGATTCACTTAACCCTCATGTCCTTCTAAAGCTGACTTTCTTCTATCGAACACAAAAGAAGATATTTTGAAGAATTCTGGTAACCAAACAACAGTGCTCACATGGGCAACACAAGTTTGAATCCAGGTTATGACAAGAGATCTCGAGCTCTGGGTTAGTAGTGTGGCAGATAATGGTCTCCTGAGCTTCAAAATTGACACGAGGACTTTTTATGCAACGGGTCGAGCCCCCGACTAACAATGTCATCCTCGGTTTGTGCAAGGCTCGACACATCACCTGGGGCAGATTAGCCTGGCCTAAATTTTAAAGCACACAACTTGTCAGATGAAGCCCAGGAAGAGAGGAATGGGCAATGACAGTGCGGACAAGCGAACAAAGGGGACAGAACAGCGCAATCTTTTACAAGACAGGTGGAAAAAGAGGCATTAGGCAGAAATAAAAATAGAGACGGGGGATATGAAACTAAACGACACTGAAAGAATGTAAGATAGATTCGTATGAGCAACGAGAACGAGGATGTTGCAGGAGGAGATGGAGGACATCTGCAGAGCTGCGGGTTGGGCTACACCCAACACCTTCGCGAGGTCCTACAGCCTCCGCGTAAAACCGGTATCAGCTCGAGTCTTGCAGGGCATCAGGTAAGACCGGCGGCCGGTAGGGTGTACGCGTATGTCAGTACCCCCCCCCTTTTTTCTAGGCGGATCAGCGTACTAATTTAGCCTCACTTCTTTCCCCACTGGGTGACGAACAGGCACTCCATCCATCACTAAGCAAGCACCTCCTGTGGGCAGGCTGGGCAGAGCAGTCCTGCCCCTTAGGCTGGGTACCAACTGAGTTATCCACAACATAGCTCTAACCGGACCTAGTGCTACCGGATGTTGTAACCCCCCCCATCGGGCGGTTCCGTCTGATGTATCCTCATGATTGGTTCCCAGCTTGGCAACCCATGACCTTCCCTAGGTGGACCTCCACCTTGCGGTTAACTCCTTCAGTCCGTACATTTCTCTCATGACTTCTCCCCTATACGGCGAGACCATGTTGTTATCTCCACTAAACTCCTCCCTACGGTAGGAAGTGGTCTCTGTAGCGCATCCCCCAATTGAGGAAGTAGCGCTTACCCAGTGGCCTTACGGTACCGAGCGGCTTCTCGCTGTTAGAGAAACAAGGCTGCCGCTTGTGAGGGCCGAAGGCAGGAGCCTTCCCACCTTTCAAGAAAAGCTCTGGGACCCCCTACCTACCCACTGGTAGGTTACAATTTCGCGGTAGCACTCACGGCTGACACGCCCAGGCCAGTCACCGTCGCTTCGCTAGAGATTGTGACAGGGCACAGTGTTGTGGCGTCTTCCATCGGAACCCCATCTGTTGGCTCGACACAACATCGAGAGACCATCTGGTTACAGATGTAACCTCAGTTCCCTGATGGAGGGAACGAGACGTTGTGTCCTTTATGCCACAACACGTGCTGCCTGCTGCAGCAGTCGTGAGAGGTTCTCAGGCTCCTCAGAACAAAGGTGAATGAATGCAGCATGCCGTCTCCCTTTTATACCCGGATATCTGGGGGCGGAGTCCGGCATGCAAATTTCATTCGCCAATTTCATTGGCCTTTTCTAAAGAAGTCGGAAGCGATAAGTTCTCAAGGACGAACCCCATCTGTCGGCTCGACACAATGTCTCGTTCCCTTCATCAGGGAACTGAGGTTACATCCGTAACCAAGACGATTTCATAGATCATGGAAAGATAAATGCTGAAATAATTTAATTGCAAGAGTTGAAACAAAAACACTCAGCCATGCATGAAAAACCATAGAAAATGAATACGGGTCATTTTAGACCCATGTTGTGCATTAGAACGGGTTTCAATAGCTTGTGCATCAACGCAAAAGGAATAAAGTATAAAGAAAAGCTGAATTAAATAAGAAGTTGTATTTTGCTGTGTCTGATTGTTACTGATCCCATTGTTGAGTGAAATATACATTTATTTATAATGTATTGTACATTTCTTTGTCTCTTCAGTTATCTGACATTCATGCAATTTCACAGAAATGTCATCTATCGCATGATAATAATCTAAATCGACCCAAACTGACCACCGAGTAGGTAAATTGTTTCTATGTTTATTTTTGTCAGGTCCATAAGTACGTTTCCGAATCTGAACTGGACATTTGTCTGGACTTGGCAGGGGTTTATCATTACACATACATATAGAGCATGATATTTTGGTAATTAGCATTCTCTCTGAGAAGTTGTTTCTTGTTTCAACTGCAAATGTCACATCCGTACTGCTGGAATTGGCCATTTCTTTTTACATGGCCTAATTTCTTCCATAATAGTGTAATATGACTGACAGCTCAGGCACCCGGTCGAGGCTGTGGTCTCATTTTCTGTGATATAATGGGACTAATGTCAGACGCAGTGATGCTGTTTTTGCCCCAGGAATTTTTAAGAAGTCACACAGCTGTTTAACAGAATAGTATATTTAGAAGGAATTTTGACACTATGCTGTCCCTTAAGACAAAGATTTAGAATATGCATTAATGCTTTTCATATAGATACACAACAATAAAACTGGTGACAGCAGAAAGGATAGACTGACCATTGACACAGAGCTGTAGAATGAATATATTATGAGCATTCCATGATTCTGTGATGCATAGAATTTTATACACATCAAAGTGTTACTGATAAAAAATGACAAATCAGTGGTCTAGATCAGTGGTGTCAAACTCGATTTCATTTCGGGCCACATCAGTATTATGGTTGCTCTCAAAGGGCCGGTTGTAACTGTAAGACTATATAAATGTATCCATTCTTTTATCACACTGCATAATTACATCTGCATTTAATTACTCCTTTTGGTAATAACTCAATTAATACCTAGTTTTGACAGTAAAAGACCAGTAAAATAAAGTGTATTCTAGTGTACAACTATTGTACAGTTTATTTAAAAAAATAAAAGACATGTTTCTGAACACATAGTCAGTCTGCATAGTGTTTCTTGACAAGCTAACATTTTTAAAGGCCTTTCTGGTCAGGGCACACTTGCTCACATATCTTCAGCATACACTGCTTTAAAAATGTACCTTCTGAAAAACACTTGGTAACTCGGGCGATTTCTTCAGCCACAATAAAGCTGGCTTTCACGGCTGCATCACTTTTTGTAGAAGCATTTGCAAACAAATTCTACCAAAAATGTAAGTTCCTTTTCTGTCGGTCTCTCGACATTGTGTCGAACCGACAGATGGGGTTCGTCCCTGAGAACCAATCGTTTCCGACTGCTTAGAAAAGGCCAATGAAAATTGGCAAATGAAATTTGCATGCCGGACTCCGACCCGGACATCCGGGTATAAAAGGGAGACGGCGTGCATCATTCATTCACCTTTTGTTCTTCGGAGCCTTCGGTTATGAAGATCTTCTCTTGCTGCTTAGCAAAGACTCTCTACATTGCCGGTTCTATGACGTGGTGCAGCGGACTGTCCCTTCCTGCAGCGACTTCCCCTGGGCGTCTCGGCGGTTCCAGAGGTGTTCGAGCTGCAGACGGTGCCTCACCGTCTGCATTCACAAAAAGAGTTAAATTCTCCAGCGTGGCATGTCCCGCTGTTCTCTTGGGTGCGGTGTCCTCATCGAGGATGGGGACAAACACGATGTCTGTGTCAGGTGTTTGGGGGTCCAACACGCTGAGGCAGCCTTCGTGGACTCATCTTGCCCGCACTGCGGGCAGATGGTCATAGAGACGTTGCGGTCACGGGTGGCTGTTTTCTCCGGAAAATTAGCCACCACCTCGCATGCTTCCCGGGCTGTGACTAGGATGGCTAAGGCCATTCCGTCCGCCAAGGCGAGCGGCGAGGGTGATATGGGGATTTCTGCGAGTGCTTATCCGTCAGCCAAGTGCTCGCGGACCGCTCGCACCCCGTCTCGCTCGTCTCATTGTTCCCTAGCTGGCGGTGCCACACCGTCAGCGTCCTCCTTCACGCAGTCGGACATGATGCGTGATGAGGATGAGATGTCCATCGCAGCATCGGAGTGCGAATTGCTGGCATCCGATCCCGACGACTCTCTGCAGCTCCCCCCTAGGGGGGGGCGAGCTCAGGAGGAGGCGGATGTCGAGATGTCGGCCATGCTTTCCCGGGCCGCCGTGTGCATTGGGTTAGAGTGTACTCCGGTGCCTCTCCCCCAGCGCTCACGGTTGGATACGTGGTTCTTGGGCTCTGAGCGCGACTCCAAGCCGCGCCCAACCCCGGTTCCATTTTTCCCGGAGGTGCATGAGGAACTGGCGAAGACGTGGAACGCCCCCTTTTCGGCGCGTACACGTCAAACCGGTTCCGTCGCTCTCTCTTCCCTCGATGGTGGGGCGGCTAGGGGTTACGTCGACGTGCCCCAGGTGGAACGTGCAGTCGCGGTGCACCTGTGCCCGCAGGCGGCGTCCACCTGGAGAGGTCGACCGAAACTCCCGTCCAAAGCATGTAGGACTTCGGCATCGCTGGTGTCGAAGGCCTACACTGCCGCGGGCCAAGCTGCCTCCTCTCTCCACGCCATGGCCATCCTGCAGGTCCATCAGGCCAAGGCGTTGAAAGAGATCCACGAGGGTAAGACCGACCCTGGGTTAATGCAGGAACTCCGCACCGCCACCGACCTCGCTCTAAGGGCGACCAAGGTGACCGCGCGGGCCCTGGGTCGGGCGATGTCCACCATGGTGGTCCAGGAGAGGCATCTCTGGCTCAACCTTGCGCAAATGAGCGACGCTGAGAAAGTCCGCTTTCTCGACGCGCCCATTGCGCAGGGTGGGCTGTTTGGTGACACTGTCGAGGACTTCGCTCAGCAGTTCTCGACGGTGAAGAAGCAGACGGAGGCGATTAGCCATATTCTTCCCCGCCGAGACTCGGCCGCCCGTAGGCCTTCGAGTTCCCGTGCGGCCTCTGCTTCCCAGCAGCCCCGGCCCCCTTCGAAGCCAGCTCCGGTTCCAGCGCTCCCTACCCAGGCGGCATCCCGGAAGAGGGCGTCGAAGGGGAGACCACCACCCCGTCAACAACCTTCGAGGAAGAAGCGTTCCTGACGGGAAGACCCCAGGGAGGTTAACACCATCGGGCCCGTATCCAGCCATGACATCGTTGGACGGTCGATCCGGGATGGTTCCTGCCCCGTTCCTACATCAGCTAGGTCCCCACGGGGGCCTAGCGCCCACTTTTTCACGAAAAGAGTTTCCTATCTCCCTGGGTGTTCTTCACAGCCGCTCTCACCCTCAGTCAGACGGTGTTCGGCCACTCGACGTTGCGTCTTGGCGAGGCGCAACATCGAATGTATTTTGCAGTCCTCAGCACTCTCAAATCGACGGTGCTGGGGTCTGCATCGCCAGGCAGGCAAGCCAGCAGAGCCAGTCTTCTTCCCGGGGGCCCGCCCCCGGCGAGAGACCCGCACTGCCAGCCATCGAACCACCCCCCGGGGGGTCGATGAAGCAGATCGTTCCCTTAGTCCCCCTGTCACGGTCCCTGGGAGCTTGGCTCGAGCTTCCCACACCGTCACGGTGGCTAAGAAGGACGATCCGTCTCGGCTACGCGATCCAGTTCGCCAGAAACCTGCCCAAGTTTTGGGGCATCCTCGTCACCTCGGTCAGAGGCCGGGATGCTCCCGTACTACGGAGCGAGGTCGCCACCCTTCTGGCGAAGGGTGCGATCGAGCCCGTCCCCTTAGCCGAGATGTCCAAGGGGTTTTACAGCCCTTACTTCATCGTCCCCAAAAAAGGCGGGGGGGTGCGCCCCATCCTAGATCTCCTCCTCCGGTGGAGTCAGCAGGTGATCCGCTCCCTGCGTGCCACGTTTATCCCAGGCGACCTGAACCAGACAGCCGATGCGCTCTCTCGTTAGTCTACGCCTCGCGGAGAGTGGCGACTCCACCCCCGCGCAGTCCAGCTCATTTGGGTGCAGTTCGGGCAGGCCCAGGTGGACCTGTTTGCCTCCCTCGAAACCACCCATTGCCCGCTTTGGTACTCTCTGACCGAGGGACCCCTCGGCACGGATGCCCTAGCGCACAGCTGGCCGCGGGACAAGCGGAAGTACGCCTTCCCCCCAGTGAGCCTCATTGCACAGACCCTGTGCAAGGTCAGGGAAGAGGAGCATCAAGTGTTACTCATTGCGCCACACTGGCCCAACCGGACTTGGTTCTCGGAGCTAATGCTCTTGACGACAGCTCCCCCCTGGCCGATTCCCCTGACGAAGGACCTGTTTTCCCAGGGGAAGGGCACGTTATGGCATCCCAGGCAGAACCTGGGCTCCATGTCTGGACGGGACGAGGAGATCCTGAGTGACCCACCCCCGGTCTGGTTGGGACGTCACTCAGTCTAGGGCTTCGGCCACTGGGTGGCTATACGCCCATAGGTGGCGCCTCTTCTCGTCCTGGTGCTCTTCTCGGTGAGAAGACCCACGGAGTTGCTCGGTCGGGTACGAGCTGTCCCGTCCTCAAGAGAGACTGGGGAGTAACCTCTCCCCCTCCACACTGGGAATGTATGTAGCCGCTTCGGCCGCTCATCATGACCCAAGTGCTGGGTAGCCTCTGGGACAGCATGGCCTGGTCATTAGGTTCCTAAGGGGCGCGAGAGGGTGACCACCTTCCGCGCTCCGTACCCTCTTGCGACCTAGGTGGCAGGCCCCAAGAGGCCCCGCCCCCTTCGAGCCTCTCGGGATTGCCACTCTTTCTCAGTCCTGATAAAGACGGTTTTCCGCATGGCGCTCACCTCCAAGAGGGTAGGGGATCTGCAAGCGCCCTCCGTGTCCACAGATTGCCTAGAACTCGGGGCCGGGATTCTCAAGTTATCTTGAGACCCCGCCCCGGCTACGTGCCCAAGGTTCCCACCACTCTCCCGAGAGACCAGGTGGTGAACCTGCAGGCGCTCCCCACCGGGGAGGAAGACCCAACCTATCCGTGTTGTGTCCTCTACTTGGACCACACGCAGAGCCCAGAAGCTCTGAGCAGCTCTTTGTCTGTGTTGGAGGTCAGCAGAAGGGAGGGCTGTCTCCAAACAGAGGCTGGCACACTGGGTCGGGGATGCCCTCTTTAGGGCATACCGATCTCTATTCGTCCCTGCCCGTGGGGGTGAGGCACACCCCTCATGAGCACTGGCTCAGGGCGCCTCTCTGGCAGACATCTGCAGAGCTTCGGGTTGGGCTATGCCCAGCAACTCTGTGAGGTTCTAATACCTACGCGCGGAACCAGTGTCAGCCCGCATCCTGGCAAGGTGTGGGACCAGCAGCCGGTAGGGCGTACGCCTGCGGAAGCCCTTCCCCCTCCGGGGGGAGCAGTGGCGATCCCGCCTCACTTCTTTCCCCTCGGGTAAAGAACAGGCATTCCATCCATCACTAGCACCCTTCCAGGGGACAGGCTGGGCAGAGCAGCCCTGCCCCCTTAGGCCGGGGAACAGTTGAGTTATCTCCCACATAGCTCTAACCGGACCTAGTGCTCCAGACGTGGTAACCCCCCCTCCGTGGGCTGTTCCGTCTGATGTATCCTCATGAATGGTTCCCACCTTGGCAACCCATGACCTCCCCAGGTGGACTCCCACCTTGCGGTTAACTCCTGCAGTCCGCACATTCCTCCCATGAGTTCTCCCCTGATGGTGAGACCATGTGGTGTCTCCACTAATTCCTCCCTACGGTAGGTAGTGGCCTCTGCAGCGTTTTTCCCCCAGGGGGAAATAATGCTTACCCAGTGGCCCGTACGGTGCCGGGCGGCTTCTCGCCATTTAGAGAATCAGGCCTCCGCCCGTGACGGCCGGCGTTAGGGGGCTTCCCAACTTTTTGTGGAAAGCTCTGGGTCCCCCTTCCTCTCCACTGGAAGGTCATAATTTCGCGCTAGCGTGTTCGTCTGACTCGCCCAGGCCAGTCAACGTCGCTCCGCAGAGATTGTGACGCGGCTCAGTGCTGTGGCGTTTTCCATAGGAACCCCATTCTGTCGGTTCGACACAACGTCGAGAGACCGACAGAAAGGGAACGTCTTGGTTACGGATGTAACCTCGGTTCCCTGATGGAGGGAACGAGACGTTGTGTCCCTCATGCCACAACACTGGCCGCCCACCCCAGCGGTCGGGGGAGGATGCTTTAGGCTCCTCGAACCAAAGGTGAATGAATGAGCACGCCGGCTTCCCTCTTATACCCGGACATCCGGGGAGGAGCCCGGCATGCAAATTTCATTCGCCAATTTTCATTGGCCTTTTCTAAATACTCAGAAGATGATAGGTTCTCAAGACAAACCCCATTCTGTCGGTTCGACACAACGTCTCGTTCCCTCCATCAGGGAACCGAGGTTACATCCATAACCAAGACGATCAAATGTACAGAAACATGCATGCACGCACAGTGGGCGCTTCAACTTTTGTGAGAATAAATTTTATTTACATTGCTTAAATGAGATTTGTGGTAAACAATCACGATTGCCTACTTTTATGATGGCATGAAAACACATTGATAGTTAGGCTATATTCGCCATTCAGCTCCTTGAGCTTTTTAGTTTCAATTTGACACAACGCGCCACATTAACAGACAACGTTTTTAAGTGAGTTAAAAAGAGCGCAAAGCCTTTATTGCTTTATTTCAAACCGTTCATCTGTCTACCTTTCATCTGTTTATCTATACTGCGTTTGAGCGTTGCGATGCAACGCGACAAACGCCTTGTTGTTAATGGTTTCTGTTATCTTTTGTCATGTATGTCGCATCTTGAGGTGCGGACAGGGTGTGACCGTTTACCGTGAGCTAGAAGTGCAAGGCGGAGGCTGGAACAGCGGGCTCAAATCTCTATGCATTGTGTTGGTTAGAAACTCCTTAAAACGGCACACTGTCACTTTGCAGACACGATAGAGGAGAATTGTGTCGGCTAACGCTAGTGATTTTTTATCTTATTGTAGTACTTATATAATCGTTTGTGTGTGTTACATAATGTGCATACTGAGCAGTTTAAGTGAACAAAACACAGTATACTTTGTTAAGTACATGTACAATCAACTTTGTTAGTGTGACATTACTCTATGGCAATGTTGTGAAGTTCTGGTAAAGTTCCATTATGTGACTTTAATATCTTTGTATTATATTTTATATTCCTGAATGAATGTTAAAAAAATCTTGGGAGACCTGATTTTCATAGTGAGGAACTTATACAGAACTAGGTAAGAACTCCACATGATGCAGCAGACCTGTGTGTGTAACATAACAGTTCATATTGAATCTTTGCATTCATCAGTTTGTATATCTATATATGTTATACTATTCTAAATTAATATTATACATTAATATCATATTGTTTTGTTTCAGGACAACAATGGTCAAGTTAATCAACCTTTCAGAGCACACAGTAATCACCAGAGGGGGGATCTCCAGATACTCCAGATCTCCATATTCAGCTCAACCCTTAACATGCAAGCATACAAGACCACACACAAAAAAACATTATATAAATAACATAACTCTACACTGTTATCAAACGCACATACACACTCATCCATACAACACCACAAATATTAAAAACCATGTCGATGGTTACTGTTGTTATAATGTTGTCAGAATGTCTGTTGTTTAGTAATATTTATTTGTTTTTGTTGTACAATGAAATTTACATTTCTGAACTGCAGTATGTTTCATGTTTAAATTCATTCAGTGAAAAAATAAAGCTTTTAATATTTCACAGCTGTCCATTGTTTCTGTATTTTAGGTGTTAAGAACATAAAATTATTAATCTAAATGAGCTTACATTTTATCATGAGGGTAAACTAGACTTTTTTGGTAGAAATAACAAAAATGTGTTAGTAAAAACAATTTCAAATTATGAGTCACACCAACCGAAAAAATTCAGCAAAATCCCTTGCTGGGAATAGGGTTAGGGTTACTCAAAAATTTAAGCAATAGCTACTAAAGTATTTTAGGTTATGCTGCTTAAAAATATAGTGCATCATTTTTGCGACCAATTTTTAAGCCAGTTCTACATGAAATTTTAAGTAACTTCAGCGTAATTTTTTTTGCAGTGTAGTGTGAGTGCTGCTGCAACAAGAATATGAAACCTTGTTGTGTAGTGTAAGCGCCATAGCAATTCAAGTAGTCTCACAGTACCGTAGTGTATGCTTGGCTTAAATGAGACCTAATAAACACACATCTAAGAGAAGCAGATGGATATCTGTGTAACGCTAGAGCAACATGATAAATATGTCGAGCCGTGGATGTCAGAACAGGAGTTTTGTCTTAACTCTGCGATTCCTGTGATGTACTCTGGTGCTAATCCACACAAAGTTAAGTGAACAATGAGCCTGTGACAAATCTGGATAAGCGTGAGCGGAGTCACGGGAGAGACTCGCTACAAAGCCTGACAACAGATAATGTTATCAGACGCAAACCTGACATTTGCACAAACTGTTGAAACAGCTCTCAGGGTGCAAATCAGGAGAACGGTTTGAAACTGAAATAAGACACTCGATAAAAACAACCGGATCGGGTTGAAAAAAAAACCTGTTGCTTAATTGGTAGTTGCTCCAGATAAGAGCATCTGCCAGATGCATGAATGTCAACGTATTTTAAGTTGTAGTGAATACATTAAGCAGACTTCAGCGAAACATTTAATATAGTTGTGAATCAATAGCTTAAATCTTGTACAGTGAAAACAGATGCCAGCTTAGATCAGCTAATGCATGACTTCAGAGATACAAGTCTATTCATCTGCAGGATTTGACATCTATGGCCATCCGATATATGGATTCTCTCCATTATGCATTATGAAGAGTTTTCCCATGCAGACAGTTACAATAAGATGAATCGTAGGCAAAACTTCAAAAGGTGCTGAAGCGTTGAAGAATGCAGGTTCAGTATATAAACGTCAAAATGTGATTTCGGTAATACAGCAAATATCCAGCGAACTACATTAAGGGGTGCTGACGTTGCTGAGGCTGTGCATATTTGAAATACCACGAGGGAAAGGTTTCCCTGGAGATCCTGTAATGAATGCAAAAAGTTGTGTGACGACCAGGATGAATGCAAACTTCTGCAGAAATACCACTGAACATTTTGGGGGGGGGCAAGTGTTGAAATATGAAAAGATGTCAAGCAGAATAGTGGACTATTTAAATGTGCTTTGACCTCAGGTGCAAACAGGCATGGGCTCATCCCCAACAGCTTACCCCTGGGGTCTGTGATGAAAGGTACACCTGCAGAGTAATGTCCCAGGCCAATTGTCCAGTGACTGACCATTAAGTTCATATGCTCACAGAGGTTTGATGAGGCTGACCTGTTACTCCTCTTGGCTGGAACAAAGAGATCCCTTGGTCCTCAGCCAGCGGAGAGATGGTTATATTGCATCATCATTTGACTTTTCATAAGATACCAGCATGACGCAGACAACTCAAAAAGCTTCAAGACCCCATGCCTTTCTCCTGTCTGGTCCTTCCCAACCTGAATCTGGGTGCTTGGGTGGTGCCCAAACATCTTGAAAGAGAGACTGGGATGCATCTGAGAGCATTTCATACGGTTCATGCACCACAGATTACATTCCGCGCTAAACTTCCCCAAGACATTGTCCTTTGTGTAACAGATATTATGTAATTTTTTAATTAGACTTTCACAACAGCTGTTCTACTTTTTGAAGAGGAGCCCCATTTGTAAATGTTCTAATTTTGCAACTTTATAGGTCGATTACGTTA
The DNA here is from genome assembly GCF_024868665.1 of Triplophysa rosa. Classification (NCBI taxonomy): domain Eukaryota; kingdom Metazoa; phylum Chordata; class Actinopteri; order Cypriniformes; family Nemacheilidae; genus Triplophysa; species Triplophysa rosa. Next base: position 3,702,997 of record NC_079908.1, read on the forward strand.
ATGTTAACCTTGATAATTATTGCTGCGTAATTTGAGTATCATCTCACGCTCCATATAATTTGACAGACCGTGATGTTGTCTTCTCACTATTAGAAATGACATACAAAGTGCTGCCGCACGGCAGCAGCAATTCATCTTGCGTACCAGGGCCAATTGTGTGTATGATTGAGACGCATGCATTTCTCTGTGCCGTCTCCCAACCAATTAGCTTGTGTCTTAAATGAGTCCATAAAGGAAAACAGAGCTCACACAATCACAGGGACAGAGAGAAATTAAGGACGGCACTGTGTCATATCCTATCACATACAAATCTTTCTAAATTCAATTCAATGGTAATGGAATCATCTCATTTTCTCACGTGGCAGTTATTTGCCACCGCCTACAATAAACCAATTTTGCATTTTGAAAAGCAATACATCTGAGACAAATATTGACACTAGCACGGATGAAGATTGAACTAAGTATACAAAATTTAGCCAATGAAGCTAATGAACACGTGCAAACTGTATATGATGAGTTATTGTGGCTTAAATCAAAACAAACCAACTGCAGTTTGATTGATATCAATTGGAATGCACAATAAAAAAAACATGATTTTTGAGTTATCTCATTTTGGAACCAAAATTTTCAATATAAATGCAATGAAAGAGTTCACGTACCATATCGGTGTCAGATACTGGCCCGAAGCTTGTCACATAGATGTTTGTTCTCACTTCAGTCACACTCTCTGAAACGTAAGGAAGAGCAAAATGAAGACCTGAATTAACTAATAGATTGAGCATAATGTGAGGCTGTTGTTTCTTATATAAGTCTTTCAGAAAGTCCATAGTCTTAAAATCCTTGATCACTGGGGTTCTGTAAAAGCAGTACAACAATCCACTACTAACAGCCGGTAGTTTAAACATCAAATAAAACCTTTTATGTTGTTTTGGAGAAGCTGAAGAATTTTCATGTCTAATGTTGAAGGATCATTACCACAAAATGTGACTCTCACTGGAGCAGTGTCGGGAAAACTAAAGAGATGTACGCACAGGACCTGCGCTATAGCATTCTCACAGACAATAACTTTATGAGGTTAGGGCACTTTCCAATTTTAAAAATTGTTTATCATCTGGGAAAAAATGCAATACAGTTCCTCTGTATTGTTATAGTCATAACTGTGGTGTAGCCTCAAAACGAATTCCAGAAAACGTTTTTGTTATAGTTTACTATACTTTAGAAAGTTTCTACAAATACAAACTTTTTTCCAAGATGCACATAGACATGTTCTCTGCGTACACCCACCACCCAAGCATTTACCTACTTAGTACAGTCTTATGTTGTCTTATGGACCACAACCCTATTAGTAAGACACAGTTACCCCATTATCGACACAAAAGTGTATCAGAAAAGTGGTCTTTCCATTGTTTTCGAAATAGTTTAACATTATTGTTTTCCATATTATAGCAATTATTACTGATTCACATTCAATGCTGATGAAAATGAAAACTAAAATCAATCCTGTGGTGAAGTCTAGGGAATCTATTATTTTATAACTTTACGTTTCTTTCTTTGGCTCTCTTGTTGTCTATAAATTTTAATTTTCTACATTTCACAAATCAAGTGTAAAGAGTACCCCCTGGTACCCTAACCTGGTTAAGTACACCTTGTGCTATGTGTTAGTGACCTAAGTCATTATGTCTCAGTGTTCCACCTAAGTGAAAAGTTGTAAATGTGATTTAAAGTTGTGTACTGGACATCAGCATGTAAAACAGGGCTGAAACGGAAAGATTTGATGGAGCTTGAGAGAATTGACTGGACGGTGGCCAGAATTGCGCAGACAACAGGAAGAGAGAAGTCCGTCTGAACATTCGATGGAAGCCATCCAGTTCCGCCGTGGCAATGGGCCACAGCTCTCAGTGCGCCAATGTGACTTCACCCATTCATCAAAAATGTACATCACGGTTTTTGACTGGCCACTGCTGGGCTCACAGTTGAGGCCCTGTACTTTTAGAGGTCACTAGAGATTCACTCTGTCAGACCTCCGTGGTGAATAATAAACATACACAGTGGGAGATGCTCTAATGGAGTTCTGCTGGCCGTTTCTGAAAATGTCATAAGGAGACTGAATATGACACATTCATGTCTGGAAATCAAAGCATTTAAACTTCGATGTTCTGACTGAATGTGATTTTACTTTCGAGAGGATTACCAGTCACTTAAACCGCCATATACTGTAAAACTGAAATAAACTTAAAAGCGTTGCGAGAATAGGCACCATATCGCTGATCCTCAGATAGCAGACGAATCAAAATGAGGCCCTTAACCGAAATGATCAGGGGAACCGATCAACTTCCTCATGATGATTAATGGAGCATTCGGTGGTCGTAACATCACAGTAGTGGGCAAGACTTCTTTATTTTCATCAAAATTCTGTAACACAAGCGTCTCCTGGGGCTCCTTAAGCTTAAGATTTGTAAGTGATCTCAGGAGAGTGCTGTACTGCGACAGAGTTTCCTATTGATAAACATTACAGTGCAGAGAGAAGATGAGTAATTTCACTGCTTCAAAACGCAATCTGTTATGGATCTGAGAGGTGCGAGACTTCGAGAGCGCCGCCTGACAAAATATGTCAATAATGAGAGCGAGGCGGAGGACAGCTGAGGAAGGTCACACTCGTCCCGCAAGGCAATCAAGCAATTCATCACTGTTGAGCAATAAGGCAAGGATATTTACACTGGGGACCGTGTGGAAGAAAATGTTTACAATCGTTTAGCCTACCGCCAAGTCCGGGGCGCAATCTGTTGTCGTAACCGTCCAGTAGGCGGTCCAAGATTCGAGTGAAGATGGTGATGTTGTCTTTGCTGTCATCTGGAATGGGTTCTCTATGTCCTGCTACAGCCCTGTGGAGAAGAAAGAAAGGTTTTGAGACTGAGGAAGTTGGGAATTCCATGCATTCAAACTAAAGCAAAATAACAAGACGAGTGTGAGGGTCAGGGATGGATTGAGAGAGATCTTGGTCAGCATCTTTGATCTTTTATTCTTTGAAGATTTATTACGGTTGATGCCTCCTCAGGTGGAAGATGCCATCACTGTGAATCACTCTGACCAGTCTTAAGAAAGAAATAACATCTAACGCATCTAACGATACAAACAAACAAAGCCTGAACTTAAATTGGGTCTTAGATCTTTTTATTATATACCTGATTTCTTGATTCTTACACCTTCCTCTCAAACAAACCTCTAATGCCGCAATGATCCAGAAGGTACAGTAGCTGATGACCAAATCCTTCTATAAAGTAATGTGTCTGTACACAGCTAGAGCTGTCACAATTATACAATTTGGATAACGATTAACAGTCCAAAACATAATTATGATTATGCCAATTAATTGTCTTTTTACAGCTTTGACAACCTTTAAAAAATGTGAAAATTATGTAAATAACCAAAACCTATCACGTTACAATGACCCTACAGTATCAGGAAACACTGTAAAGTCCAAAGTACCCAAACTAAATGAGATAGGAAATTGAAACACTTGTTCTACACACAAAAATGCTGAGCTGATACAATTCAAATTATGGAGAAATGTAATTCAAATGTAATAAAACACAAGCACAAGGCAGATATTACATATCACTTTGGGCCTTTTAAAGGTGTACAATAATTAATTGCATTAAGCCAATTAATTGAGATCAGATGATTATTTAATAAATGTGACAATAGTTTCAGCATTTACTAATAAATTATTTAAATCAGAAGTAGTAACTGTTAACATTACTTAATACACAATGCACTAACATGAACAGTTATTTAATGAACATGAATAGTTATTGGCATTAACTGTCATTAACAAAGATTAACAAATGCTGAAAACGATATAGCTCATTGTTAGTTAATGTTAGCTTACGCATTTAATAGTAATGAACAATATTTCATTTTTGCCGATATCCGATATGCCGATATTTTTCAAATCATTTTAGACAATACTAATATACTTTAACCCTATAGACAGCTGGTGTCTTTACCAGGGCTATGAGAGTGCACGCTCATACTGTATGTCAGAACGTCTACACAAACAACACATCTTTTTATCGGCAAATCATATCATTGTAATTTTTCAAAATGGGCAGATGCCGATATTTAATTTATAAGCCAAAATCGGCCGATAATATCTGCGTGCCGATAATATTGTGCATCCCTAGTATTTACAAATATTAACCAATACAACCTTATTGTAAAGTGTTGCTTTTAAAACCATAACAATAACAAAATTTTTACCACATTCAAGAAGTTGCACAGATGTGGTGGTCTGTGAACTGTAGTAGACTAACAAATTAGAGAAAATTTCTGAAATAGTTGCAAAAGTACAAACATATTTTCACAGAAATAACTCAGAAAACAGTCGAATGATATATTGTTCACTTGTTACAAAGTATTTAACTAAAGTATGTTCATAGGCTCTCAATGTATCACCCTACTACCTTGTAAACATGACATTGAGGCTAGGTGGGCTGACTCGCTGAAGTTGTTTGCAATCAGCCAATCAGATAGACTGCTGATTTTCTGCTTATGCTTGCCAGTTTTGTACATGTATCATACGGCCAGTGGACGGACTGTAGGCGGTCCATGGACTATGCTTCTGCCAGGCAGCACACCAAGGAAATACTACGTCAGTAAGAACATGACTGAGAAAAAGGATATACATATAACAGAAACAGTGACAGATTTGAGAAAAGTTCAAGTGGATTAATGAAACCTGTCACAGTTGAATATGGCTTTGCAAAAATCCCCGCTCCGGGATTCGGCCACATAATATCCCCTGAGTTGCAAATGGGTCTTGAATATGCAGTCAACCACTGGTTCTTTAATTACCTGAAATGTGCAGAATAATTATGTCTTGCTGGGCTTGTGATTCCCCCATGAACAATGCAGTGCATTGCAGGGCATGAAACACAGAAAACTGACAAGATAATGAGTGCTGTCCTCAATCAAATCAAGCTGCGATGGAAGCGACCTTGGACCAATTACATGCTGACCTTTGAAGGCCGAAAATAGAACCCAAAACAGGAAGTCTATCAAAAATTCACCCGCGAACATACAGATCCATGTGACTGTATTTCATAAGCCTTTCTAATCCTCTTGTGACAGGAAAATAAAGCACTGCAAGACTGCAAGTTTTACCCTACAAATGAATCTTTAAAGAGGTGGGGATGGATAATTTGTCTCTTTGCACTTCTGAAAAATATTCACAAGAGCCCATTAAAGAGATCATCACAATGAAACCAAAACCAAAATGACCAAAATGCCTCTTTGTGTTGCTGCAAATACCAGAAGCCCCCAAAAACAAGCCTTTCTGCAGCACTAGAGTGTGTTTAAAGAGAGTGATTGCACACCGTATTTTGCCATTAAAGTACTCCGGCATATTTTTCTCTCAAGAGGCTGTAAACTTTATTCTGGAGCTGAAAAAGCAGTAGTGCAGACGGCAAACATGGCAGCATGACTACCTCCGGCTCACAGCAACAGCGGTCCAGGCTACGTCCAGCATTAATTTGTTTTCTCTATGGTTTCACATATCTTCTCACCCTGCATCCCGCTTCATCCGAGTGTGGTGGGGGCTTAGCAGAAAGCATCGCATTGATTGACTGATAAGGTGCCTTTTGCATCTCACCTCCTGCTCGAGTATGCGTAAATCACAAGTGGAGATCTGTCCGTGTCAGCTGGCCGGTGGGTGGGATCAACCGGACTCTCAGTGACGTGACATTTTGAAAGCTGATGGCCTTCCCAGTGTGTCGTCATTAAAGGGGGTCCTGATAACGTATTCATATCAGGGAACCGTTTTTAAAAACAGAGACAAGCCACCCTGATTGATGGCACACTCCAAGCAAGGCAATATTTTTATGACACTCAAGAGTGCTACTTGCATATGAAAACCATGTTTGCGACCATTCCACCTCACGCATAACTAAATGTCACTCACTGCCACATCTTTGCATATCAGCGCCTTGCTATTAATAGACGGTGGACGATGCAGTCCATTCCCCTTGACAGGAACACAGCCGCTGTATTTAACAACTCACAATATAGAAAGGGTCCATTGTTCCTGCCTCTATGACCATTCCTGACATTGCCTGTGTGTTGAGAGGATAACGTGTACGGGCAACCAAAAGAAACCAAACAGGTTGAACAATAGCAGCTAACATCCAATTGATCGACTGGGGCAATGGGTTTGCGCTTCATTCCTTTCCACGGCTCACAATTTTTCCAGATTTCATTTTTCAATATCGACTTGAAGCTAATGAAAGCCTGGTTCTTGTTAGAAAACTTCATTCTGTTAGGAAGGCTGTTCTTTGAACTCAAACCAGAGGTTTATTAGCAGGATTCATGAGGCTACGCTTCAAGTCTTCCTCCACCTTAGTTCCCTAGCTTTTCAGTGGGTTTATATAACCCTCTGAAGCTGAATCTTTAAAGGTAATTTACAGCCCATTAAAGAAAGAAGAGGCGGATGAGAGCAAGCGAAAGAGGGAGGGAGTACGTGAACTATGAAGTGATTGTCAGGGTAAAACAGACGGGTGAAGAAAGACGATTCGAGCTACCAGATTTTGTTGCTGCCCACGCAACTCCTCAGTACAATCCTTACGGCAAACCTTTGAGAAGTTTAACAAAGGTTTATTCGAATGTGTTCCTCTCTACATGCCTCATGCAATATGGGGCTCCAGCATCGATTGTACACCACAGGAAAATTTACAGCTGCACAGGTTTTCACTGGAGCTGTGGCATAGTGGTTAGTTCCCTGATTTGGAGCTTAGAAAGGTGATGTAAGATAAAGTCTGGCTAAAAAGATCCCATCATTTTATGTGCTCTCATTCTCTGCTATCCCTCCACGTGGCAAAAACATCTAAGTACGATAATAATCTTGATGCAGTTGCCTAAGGTGTTCAAAGTGTTTTTAAACATGCAGCTATGCAATTGCTAGCTGGTTGATAGCATGTTCTGGGGGCTTAAAAGGTGGTTGACAGTGTGTGACAAAGGGGCTGATAGGTTTATAGTTTACTGGTCCAAGTCAAAAATCATTGTTAAGAAATGGAACAGCACACAGCAAGCCCAGGATTTGAGATATTACACCCTAAAAGTGCTGGGTTGTTTTTGACCCATGCTGGGTAAATATTGGACAGAACAAATGACACAATATTGGGTTGTCTTTAACGCAATGCTGGGTTAATTCAACCCAACTGCTGGGTTGTTTCCACTCATGGTAGGTAATTCTAACCCAGCAGTGTGTTCTATCCAACATTTACCCAGTATGGGTCAAAAACTAAAGACAACCCAGCAATTGGGTTAAAAATAACCCAGCATTTGGTCATTTTTAACCCAGCAGTGTGTTCTGTCCAATATTTACCCAGCATGGGTCAAAACAACCCTGCCCTTTTTAGAGTGTACTCGTGTACAAAGTATGCCAAGTTATAGGTTAAAGGGTGATGAACTATAAAAGGTTATCGTACTATAAATACATCTAGTGAGTTTCAGAACTCAAAACTTTTTTGGTTACTCCAACAATTCTTGTTTTGTCAGATTTTGTGTCATTATGACATCATAGTGTGACAAAAGACCACATCCACTTCTACACCATTGCCTTGCTATCCCCAGCCACTAATTCATGCATACAGTAGATAAGTCAATACGAGACGCAAAAACAGGATTACTTGAGCAACAAACGATAGTGATGTCTCCAATGATTACAAGATATTGTGCAGTGTCTTTGCAATGCCTTCCTTATGATACTGATATTAGCATGATCGAGGATGAAGCTTCAGATCACAACAGTAAGACGCTGTTCACTTGTTTGCTCCATTTTACTGCAGATTCATTTTTTTAAGGACACAGCTGGACACAGAATTTCGGAAAAAGATGACAACAAAAGATGATGCAAACATTATAAGTAGACCATAGAGAAATGCAGTTCATGGCACATTTAATATGTAGGGTAAGGGGTTTGTTAAAACAAGCATCATGCTACTGATATGGGTGTATAAAACATGTTGGTTCCCAAATACTCTCAAAAAATCCCACAATGAATAGATATAGCAAACGCTTTTTGATTTCACATGACACAGTCAGTCGGATAGCAGATATGACAGGAAGCACGTAAAGGCTGTTTGCAGTTAGACGTATGACATATGTGTCCCCATCTGGTGTTGTGAGGTTAGACTCTCTCTTTTTCTCTCTCTCTTTTTCTCTCTCTCTCTTTCTCTCTCTCTAATGTGGGGCTGGAGGATCACGGGCCTTGGCGGCCGCTGCTTCATCCCTCTTCATTACCACCACATCATCCCTGCAAATAAAAAATTGACTTTTCCCCGTAACTCCCTTCCTTCACCCACCGTCCCAAACCTCCCCTACCATTCTCTACATACAGTAGTTATCCTCTCTCTCTCTTTCCCTCTCTCGTCTATTTTTTGTAATCTTCTCTCTCATCACAACACATCCCTCCCTTTTCAACTATCTGCCAGTAAGTGGCAAAGAAAAATATTCAGAAGGCCCAAATAGTAGCAAATGTGATTCATTTCACTGAGACGCACCATTGTGTGTGTGTACATACACGTAATGTTTCAACAGAGTGAAGTGGTGTCGAAATGAACTCCTGAATATTGTATAACGTGTTTGAATTACGCTGCAGATTACAGGCTTGAGAATGTTGCAGGGATGCTTTATAATTCAGGGAATGACTTTTATATGAATGTTGATATACACCTCCTCTGGGAAGCAAAACAGATATTTCATTACGATATTCAATTACAAAAAATAAAAAAGTCTGAATATTAAAGACCTTGTTTTTGACAACTATTGTTTTAAACTGTATTGGTGTTTCTTTACAACACATATGACAACACACAAGAACAAATTTTAATATGGACCTCAGTTTAATATTATATTATCTCAGACCTATTCAAATCGTCATTAATTCAATAGTGCTTTTATAAGAATTGTTACTAATCTCTCGAGCTTTGATAAAACATTTTCTGAGGATGCAAGCTATTTGGTCATCTGGAATTAGTTCTAGCTATTGTATTGCAGTGCACGGGTAGTAAATAAATTATTTAATGCAATTTAAACAACAAGTCAAAATCTTGCAGCTAAAAATTAAGATTCTGGAGGGCAAAGCGTTTCTATGTAATTTGTCTTCACTGTCTCTGCTATCATTGTGTGGCTGCTCATTTGCATAATATTTCTCTTCCAGATTTTGTCGGATTGCTGGACACGCCCAAATCAAATTCGCAACGTTTACTCACGCTGCCTCAAATCAGCAACTATTCGGGAAAACGTCTGTCAGGGTGAACGCCCCTTAAAGGATGCACAATGGCACAACATCTCATTAAAATATATTAAATGCTAAACTGTGCTGATGTAATGTTTCTCACTTGCAAGTCTGCATCTACATTTCTTCATTTTGTCAGCATAAAACACTTAATGAAACAATCACAAGCATCTTCGGTAGTCTAATGCATTCAAGACCCTATTCAGTCCCCTCTATATTTAGACAAGTCTGGGAGTACAAATCTCTGAAGTAGTTTAAAAAGAAGCTGAACTGACACTTAGCCTGCAACTTTTTCTTTTAAGGCTATTTTTTGTCCTTGTTCATCAAAACGTAATGAACGTATGCTTGTGTCAAGATATTGTCGGCTAAAGTAAAGATATTGTCATCTGCGTATGGGATAATTATTTATAAATCTTCCAAATATCTAAACAGTTGAGTTAAATAAGTCTATATACTGTAGGACATGGATGGAACAATAAAAACGTTAATACCAATAAAAAATTAAGCCCAGGGTTTCTGTTAATGCATTTACAAATTAGTATTCAGCCTATATTATTAAATAATTCATGGCATTTTCTTTTAGTGTTTAAGGATTTTTTTACTGATGATAAACAATAGTTTTCGGTTGCCACTTGATGACCAATATCAAATCTGAGCCTGAAGCAAAATCCATTGAGAACCACTGATCTGAATGATTATTCTGTACAATTCCTTCAATTTGAATGTCTTTCATCCTCCTTTTATTTTTTATTCTTTATTTCACAGCTTTCATTAGATAGCCCAAGGTTGTCAGAGCGAACATTGATTTTCCACCCAGCCTCAGACAGGTCACAACTGCCCTGTAATATTTTATTAGCGTCTCAAATTTAACTCCATTTCTTTCGTGGTCATGTATGAGAATTGCATATGCTGTTTTCTCAATGCATTGGATAATTTTACAACTGTTTACTGTTTGTGCATTAGTTATAAGAGATAAGACTGTAAGACTGTATAGATAAGAGATATAGGTGATTCAAGACTGACATTTTAGATTACATGAATCAAAAAGATTACATTACATGAAAGATCTTTATTGTTTAAATAGGTCTCTATAATCTGACATCTGGTTAAACTATAACATAAAATGAAACTCAATTTGCTGTTCAGGCATTGTTTAGGGCTACTAGAGGCAATGCAGCCATTTAAAAAAAAGCCAATTGTTAATGCTATAATTTAATGCAGGATAACGTTAAAGTAATTTAATCTTAAGAAAGGCAAAGAAAACAGTTTAGACAAGAAGCATTACCATTGGGAAGTCAAGATTCTCTCCGGGGTGAACTTGACTGCAAGCCTCCACGTCTGGGTCACTATCTCAGTTCACAGAATAAAGAGGCTTGAAGTCTAGCCAAAATCAATCTTGTACAGAGTAAAACTTTGCTGTAGTTTTGCTGCAGGTTTGCCAGTAACTTAGTGTAGATTTAATTTACAATTTTGTTTTAAACATAAACTTACCTACAGTATTTCTTATATTTTCTTTCATGAAACAAGACTAAATATCTTAGGTCACTTTTATTGTTATGTAATTGTTTTGTAATTTAAGAAGTTTCAAATATTTTTACTAAACAACAAGACAAAAATGCTTAGGAAAAATGTAATGTTTTTGCAGCGTTGCTGAGCTAATGCCAGTCTCTTCTTGCTCATTTTGAATCTCAAAAGTCAAAGTGTTTTAATTTTGGTTAAAGTAAAGTTTAACTCAAATTGAAAACAATAGGAAAGTATATAAATAGTAAGTTTTAGTAAGTAAGTTACTGGCAAATCTGCTGCAAAACTACACAAAGTTTTACAGTTTGTCTTTTTTCAAGATCTGATGAATTGCTGATCGGTTGTTCCTGCTCTGACCCACATTATCAACTCGTCTCTCACCACTGGTACATTTCCCACAGTCTTCAAAGAGGTCCGTATTACCCCGCTCCTGAAGAAACCCACTCTTAATCCTGCACTGTCAGATAACTACAGACCGGTATCTCTCCTCCCTTCATTGCCAAAACTCTTGAGGTTGTTGAATTTAACCAGTTCTTCTCCTTTCTTACTCAGAACAACCTCCTGGACAGCAACCAGTCTGGTTTCAAGAGCGGTCATTCCACCGAGACTGCGCTGCTCTCGGTCATTGAAGCCCTGAGACTGGCAAGAGCAGCCTCTAAATCATCTGTACTCATCCTACTGGATCTATCTGCTGCCTTTGACACCATTAACCACCACATCCTCCTGTCCACCCTCAAGGCTATGGGCGTCTCTAGAATGGTGCTACAATGGTTCAAGTAGGTCATTTAGAGTATCCTGGAGAGGTGAGGTCTCTGAGTCCCAACATCTCAATACAGGGGTGTACATGACATGACATCCTTAGGTTCTGTCATTTGGAAACATGGCTTTTCCGATCACTGATGCGGATGATACACAACTCCACCTTTCATTTCAGCCTGACGATCTGACTGTTTCTGCACGCATTTCAGCAAGCCTGAGTGACATTTCTCTCTGGATGAAGGACAATCACCTGCAGCTGAACCTTGCAAAAACAGAACTGCTTGTAATCCCGGCCTACCCGAAGATTCATCACAACCTCTCCATTCAACTAGGCTTATTAACCATCACACCTCCCAGAACAGCCAGAAACCTGGGTGTGGTAATCGATGATCAGCTAAACTTCACGGATCACGATGCCAGCACCACCCAGTCCTGTAGATTCATCCTCTACGACATTAGGAAAATTAGACCTTGCTACACAAGTCCTAGTCCAGGGTCTTGTCCTGTCCAGACTGGACTATTGCAATGCGATACTGGCTTGACTTCCAGCTTGCACAACCAAACCTTTACAGATGATCCAGAATGCAGCGGCAAGAGTGGTCTTCAATGAACCGGAGAGAACACGTCACTCCTCTCTTCATTAAGTTACATTGGCTCTCAGTAGTTGCTAAATTCAAAGCTCTGCTCTTGGCATACAGGACCACAACTGGTTCGGCACCCCCATATCTTCACTCGCTAATACAGACTTACCCGCCAAATCCCTACGCTCTGCAATTGAAAGATGACTTGTAGTGCCATCCCAAAAAGGGAAACAAATCACTCTCACGTACCTTCTCTGGATCTATTACACATTTGTGGAATGATCTGCCCGCTGCTAGAAGATCATCAGATTCTGTAGCCATCTTTAAGAATCGTATGAAAACACATATCTTCCATCAGCAACTGACCGATTAGTTCTGACTTCTATCTCTGTTCTACGCTTTCTAACCTTAAAAAAAAAAACCTGTGGTAGACTATATGAGACCAGTTTTACTGCGCTTATGCTTTTTGTTGTCCTTATGTTGTTCCATTTGCTTCCATTATTTACCTCATTTGTAAGTCGCTAAATGACTAAATGTAAATGCTGATGAATAAAATCAAGTCCCTCCCAAAATTTTCATCTGTAAAGATGTCACTGTAGCGAGGAAGGCGGGACGAGAGCCATGGGGCAGGAAGGCGGCGCCGGTGGCGTGAGTGATAATGAGTATCAGCTGTACGCGCACCGGTCCCGCATGCCTCACGTGGGAGCTCGGGAGCATAAGAGGACGAGCGACGGGACTGCCGACGAGAGAGGACCGGGCCCGGAAATGCTAAGTTTTGTTTATGTGTTTATGTTCGTGTGGCCGGCAGTCGTCTGTGAGGGGCTGCCGGCCCGTTTTGCTACTGTTTATTGTTTATTTATTTTTGATTAAATGTTTTGAATGTTCGCCGGTTCCCGCCTCCTTCCTTCCGTTTTATTGAGCTTTGCTACATTGGTGCCGAAACCCGGGAGGAAGGAGGGACATGCTGTCGAAGAGCCCTCACCGCCGAGGGGCATTGTGGTGCCGAGGAGTTCGGGCAGCGCGGACGAGGGACGTCCGCCAGCGGCTGCCTGAGGCGGTGGTGCTGCAGCAAGAGGAATCGGCTGGGACGAGGACCTCGCTGCCATGCTCATGGGCCGAGGTGGGGTTGTGGCCATAGAGGAGGGAGCGGAGGAGTTCAGGCCGTTTACTGTGGGCCGGAGCCTGCTGCCGTCCACCGAGGAAAAGGGGAGGAGCAGGGAATGGAAAACTCGCTGCCGGCTACCCTCAGCCAAAGAAGCCACCGCCAACCGCCAGGAAGCGGAGGAGGAGCGGGCCGTCCCCCCGATGTCCAGCACCACCGCATAGCACTGCGAGGAAGAGCCTCTCGGCTGGCTGAGGACCGAATGACAGCGTGTCGGGGAACCGGACTATTTTTTTTTTCCTCTCTCTCCTCTCTTGTCCCTGTCGCTCGGGGTGCTCCCGGCTCCATTCTCTCGTCTCGTCGGTGCGTACCCCCAGGCGCTGGGGCTCGCAAGGGGGGGGGGAGTAAGCACAGGCGCGGTGGAATCCCCCGGCCTGTGAGGGGCGATGAGGGTATGTAGCGAGGAAGGCGGGACGAGAGCCGTGGGGCAGGAAGGCGGGGCCGGTGGCGTGAGTAATAATGAGTATCAGCTATACGCATGCCTCACGGGGGAGTTCGGGAGCATAAGAGGACGAGCGATGGGACTGCCGACGAGAGAGGACCGGGCCCGGAAGTGTTAAGTTTGGTTTATGTTCGTGTGGCCGGCAGTCGTCCGTGAGGGGCTGCCAGCCTGTTTTTACTGCTGTTTATTGTTTATTTATTTTTGATTAAAGTGTTTGAATGTTCGCCGGTTCCCGCCTCCTTCCTTCCGTTTTACTGAGCTTTGCTACAGTCACATTGACTTAAAGAGTAAATTTTTTGTCATTTTTAAGGTCCTACTTTGATTTATGGAGTGTCCAACAACAAGTTTACGTACATACACGGTGTAAAATCACTTTCATTTTCTAATAATAGGCAGTTATTATTACCTTACTTCTTGACTGATTCAATGATTCGTTCAGCGATTCATCTGTCTAATCCCCTCCTTTCTGTCAGCCTACTCTGATCTGATTGGTCAGATGGTTTAGTCTGCTGTGATTGGTCTATGGCTTACAGTGTTACAAATGGAATTTAGGCAGGCATTACACGCAAATCTGACCCGGAACTAAAAATAGAACAACAGATGACTCGTTCACGTTATTCAGAGTCGAGTCCTTTTTTCCCATGCCAATAAATTTGTTAATCGTTCACTTTCAGCTTTACAACATTACACACTGTAATTTTAATATAATGTAATATAATATAATTATTATATAATTTTTAAGGGGTCATATGGCGCGAATACATGTTTCCCTTTCTGTCGGTCTCTCAACGTTGTGTCGAGCCGACAGATGGGGTTCGCTCTTGAGAACCTATCAACTTCTGACTAGTTTAGAAAAGGCCAATGAAATTGGCGAATTAAATTTGCATGCCGGACTCCGCCCCTGGATATCCGGGTATAAAGGGAGACGGCGTGCTGCATTCATTCACCTTTTGTTCTTCGGGGCCATCACACTGATTGAATTTGAGACGTCAAACTCTATGCCGAATTACTGCTGGAATCTTATTACGTGGTGCAGCGGACGGTCCCTACATGCAGCGACTTTCCCCTGAGCGTCTAGGCAGTTCCAGAAGTGTTTGAGTTTTTCTCTAAAAGAGCAAATTTCTCCAGCGTGGCATGTCCCGCTGTTCTCATGGGTGCAACACACTCATCGAGGAGGGGGACAGACAAGGTGTCTGCTTCCAGTACGCTGGGGCAGACGTTGTGGATACGTCCTGCCCGTACTGCGGTTGACGATTCAGATGTTGTGTTCCCACGAGACTCAGCCACCACCTCGTCTGCTCCCCGTTCCGTGACGGCCCTGCCATCGGTTGACGATTCAGACGTTGCGTCACGGGTGGCTGTGTTCCCACGGGACTCAGCCACCACCTCGTCTGCTCCCCGTTCCGTGACGGCAGGACTACGGCCCTGCCGCCCGCTACGGCAAGCAGCGAGGGTGATATGAGGATTACTGTGAGCGTTAATCCGCCAGCCACTGGCTCACGGACCGTTCGCACCTCGTCTCGCTCGTCTGACCGTTCCCCAGGAGACGGTCCCACCGTCTTGTTCCTCAACCACGTATTCGGAAACGGTGCGTGACAATGATGAGATGTCCCATGCAGCATCGGGGGGTGATGTACTGCCATCCGACTCCGGCGATTCTTCAGAGCTCCCTCCCTCGGGGGGTCGAGCCCAGGAAGAAGCGGACATATGAGGGCGGGCATATCAGTACAGAGTCCTCCCTTTCGGTCTGTTCCTTTCCCCACGAGTCTTCACGAAGATCGGGGAAGCCGCCCTCACTCCCCTTGGGGAGAGAGGTGTGCGGGTACTAACTATCTCGACGACTGGCTCATCTGGGCACACTCGCGAGATCTGTTGTGTACACACAGGGACCTAGTGCTCCGGCACCTAGATCGGTTGGGACCACAGGTCAGCCGAGAAAAGAGCAAGCTCTCCCCTGTGCAGAGCATCCTCTTTCTCGGTATGGAACTTGATTCTGTCTCCATGACAGCGTGACTGACTCAGAACGCGCTCAGTCAGTGTTGAACTACCTGCAGCACTTCAGGCAGTCAGCGGTCCCCCTGAAACAATTTCAGAGGCTCCTGGGCACATGGCATCCTCGGTGGGGGTGGTCCCCCTCGGGTTGATGCACATGCGACTGCCCCAACACTGGCTACAGAGTCGTGTTCCCTGGAGAGCGTGGCACACCGGCAGCAGGCGTACGGTCATCACGCCTCTCTGCTGACGCACCCTAACCCCCTGGTCTTCAGTGACCTTTTTGGTGGAAAGGGTCCCCCTAGGACAGGTCTCAAGGCACGTCGCGGGACAACGGATGCCTCTCTGCAGGGTTGGGGTGTCGTGTGCAACGGGCACGCAGTGTCGGGGCGGTGGACGAGCCCCCACCTGCATTGGCATATCAACTGCCTAGAGTTGTTGGCTGTGCTACTTGCACTGAAGAGGCTGCAGCCTCTCGAGCCGGGCAAGCACGTGCTGGTCCGGTCGGACAGCACAACTGCCATGGCCCATATCAATCGACAGGGTGGCATTCGCTCACGGCAGCTAACACGACTCGCCCGACGCCTCCTCCTGTGGAGTCAGCAGGTGATCAGCTCCCTGCAAGCCACACATATCCCAGGCGACCTGAACCAGACAGCCGACGCGCTCTTGTCAGTCGATGCCTCACGGAGTGGCGACTCCATCCCCGCACAGTCCGGCTCATATGGGAGCAGTTCGGCCAGGTACAGGGGGACCTGTTGCCTCCCTGGACTCCTCCCATTGCCCGCTTTGGTACTCACTGACCGAGGGACCCCTCGGTATGGATACCCTAGCGCACAGCTGGCCGCGGGGTAAGCGGAAGTACGCCTTCCCCCCAGTGAGCCTCATTGCACGGGTCTTGTGCAAGGCCAGGGAAGAGAAGCATCAAGTGGTACTAGTTGGGCCCTATTGGCCCAACCGCACTTGGTTCTCGGAGCTAAGGCTCTTGACAACAACTCCCCCCTGGCCGATCCCCCTGGTGAAGGACCTGCAAGGGTACGTAACGGCATCCTAGGCAGACCCCTGGTACTTCCATTTCTGGACGGGACGAGGAGATCATGGAGTTGTTGGGACATCACTCAGGCTGGGGCCTCGGCCACTAGGCGGCTATACGCCCATAAGTGGCGCCTCTTCTCATCCTGGTGCCCTTCTCGAAGAGAAAACCCGCGAATTGCTCGATCGGGAACGTGCTGTCCCTTCCTCAAGAGAGACTGGAGAGTAACCTCTCCCCTCTTCACACTGGGAGTGTATGTAGACGCTACGGCCGCTCATCACGACCCAGTTGCTGGGAAGCCTCTGGGACAGCACGACCTGGTCATTAGGTTACTAAGGGGCACGAGAAGGCGACCGCCTCATCCGTGCTCCGTACCCTCTTGCGACCTAGGTGGTGGGCCTCAAGAGCCCCCCCCTTCGAGCCCCTCGGAGCTGCCGCTCTTTCTCACCTCACGATAAAGACGGCTCTCCTGATGGCGCTCACCTCCAAGAGGGTAGGGGACCTACAAGCACCCTCCGTGTTCACAGATTGCCGAGAACTCGGGCCCGGTGATTCTCACGTTATCCTGAGACCCCGGCCCGGCTACGTGCCCAAAGTTCCCACCACTCCCTTCCGGGACCAGGTGGTGAACTTGCAGGCGCTCCCCACCGAGGAGGAAGACCCAACCCCATCCGTGTTGTGTCCAGTACGCGCACTGCGCCTCTACTTGGACCGCACGCAGAGCTTCAGAAGCTCTGAGCAGCTCTTTGTCTGTTTTGGAGGTCAGCAGAAGGGGAGAGCTGTCTCCAAACAGAGACTGGCGCACTGGATCGTGGATGCCATATCCTTGGCATACCGGTCGCAAGATCGCCCCTGCCCCTTAGGAGTTAAGGCGCATTCCACTCGGGGTGTCGCCTCCTCGTGGGCACTGGCTCAGGGCGCCTCTCTGGCAGACATCTGCAGAGCTGCGGGTTGGGCTATGCCCAATACCTTCGCGAGGTTCTACAACCTCCGCGTTGAACCGGTATCAGCCCGCGTCCTGCAGGGCAACAGGTAGGACCGGCAGCCGTTTGGGCGTACGCCTGCGGAAGCCCTTCCACCTCCGGGGGGAGCAGTGGCGATCCTGCCTCACTTCTTTCCCCTCGGGTAAAGAATAGGCATTCCATCCATCACTAAGCACCCTTCCAGGGGACAGGCTGGGCAGAGCAGCCCTGCCCCCTTAGGCCGGGGAACAGTTGAGTTATCTCCCACATAGCTCTAACCGGACCTAGTGCTCCAGACTTGGTAACCCCCTCCCTCCGTGGGCTGTTCCGTCTGATGTATGAATGGTTCCCACCTTGGCAACCCATGACCTCCCCAGGTGGACTCCCACCTTGCGGTTAACTCCTGCAGTCCGCACATTTTGCCCATGAGTTCTCCCCTGATGGTGAGACCATGTGGTGTCTCCACTAATTCCTCCCTACGGTAGGTAGTGGCCTCTGCAGCGTTTTTCCCCCAGGGGGGAATAATGCTTACCCAGTGGCCCGCACGGTGCCGGGCGGCTTCTCGCCATTTAGAGAACTAGGCCTCCGCCCATGACGGCAGGTGTTAGGGGCTTACCAACTTTTGTGTAAAGCTCTGGGTCCCCCTTCCTCTCCACTGGAAGGTCATAATTTCGCGTAGCGTGTTTGTCTGACTCGCCCAGGCCAGTCAACGTCGCTCCGCAGAGATTGTGACGCGGCTCAGTGCTGTGGCGTTTTCCATAGGAACCCCATTCTGTCGGTCCGACAGAAAGGGAACTTCTTGGTTACGGATGTAACCTCGGTTCCCTGATGGACAACACTGGCCGCCCACCCCAGCGGTCGGGGAGGATGCTTTAGGCTCCTCAGACCAAAGGTGAATGAATGAGCACGCCGGCTTCCCTCTTATACCCGGACATCCGGGGAGGAGCCCGGCATGCAAATTTCTTTCGCCAATTTTCATTGGCCTTTTCTAAATACTCAGAAGATGATAGGTTCTCAAGACAAACCCCATTCTGTCGGTTCGACACAACGTCTCGTTCCCTCCATCAGGGAACCGAGGTTACATCCGTAACCAAGACGTTACATCCGTAACCAAGACATTTTCTGTGTCTTTGGTGTGTTATAAATTGCCTATGCATGTATTAGACACGTAAAGTTTCAAAAATTAATGTGTCGGAACAAAAGATGCATTCTATCTAAA
The DNA here is from genome assembly GCF_024868665.1 of Triplophysa rosa. Taxonomy (NCBI): domain Eukaryota; kingdom Metazoa; phylum Chordata; class Actinopteri; order Cypriniformes; family Nemacheilidae; genus Triplophysa; species Triplophysa rosa. Next base: position 3,721,960 of record NC_079908.1, read on the forward strand.
AGCGAATGCTCACCCAGACCTGCCTGAAACGCCTTGTGTAACCACACCCCACAAATCTACGTAATTTCGTGGTATGACTTGACTAAGACCGCCCAAATCTATACGCAATTAAGGTGGGCGTACTTGTAAATCTCATTGTATCGTCGTCGCCGCTGCAGCCATGTCGTGAAGACGCTATATGTTTCGTTGCGAAAAGAAAGCCTCTTTGTTTGTCCTTCCAAAAGAAGAGACAACTAAAAACAAATGGTTACATTTTATTTACAATACTGTTCCAGAACAGTACAATCTGAATATTCAAGTGTGTGCAGCGCATTTCACAGAAGATTGCTTCATGAACCTGGGAGAGATTAAGGCCACCTGTGCAAGAAAGCTTTTGTTAAAAAGTGGGGCAATTCCAACCATTACAACTTCGCAAGGACAGTCTAGCGCTTCAGATTCGCAGCCTGTAAGTATATTTTCATTGTAAAAGACTTTGTTACGGACTAACGCGAGTTGAGTTTGTCGTGTGTTTGTAGCGCATGTTGTTTATTTGTGTGATCTGCAAATGCAGACACGCGCTACATTTCGCGTTACATTTCCATCACACGCTTCCAGTATTCGACCAATCACTACGCACTGGTTAACTGGCCAATCATAGCACACATCGCTTTTCAGAGCGATGAGCTTTGTAAAAAGCTCAGTGTAGATACAAACATGCACGGTATGTGGAAAATACAGCGTTTTTTAAACTTAAATAGTGTATACACATTGCGTTACATCTACAACAAACGATAATATTCGTTTTAGCTGTGTCATATGACTCCTTTAAGGACATTGTAGTATTTACTCTTTAACCTCTTATATAAGCGCACCTACTTTTGAGTATTTTTTTATTGCAAAAACAAGTTCAAAACATAAATGTCAAGTGTTTTAACTGTAGATTGTGGCTGCTAGAAATTCTTCAGACACGCAAGGGGTTCCAATTTCATTTCAAAAGCTCAATGGAGATGGCACTTTCTGAGCATACATCCCATTCTGTACCCTGTTGTACAGAAACAAGCAATTAGAGAGCAGATAGCCAAGCCAAACATTACACTGCTCACATATGATGCTCTTAAAATTAAGCCGAGGTGACTTTTATTCAGCTGATCATCAGGGCTGCCTGTACCAAAGCTTTCTGATAGACCAGTGTTTCTCAACCAGGGGGCCGTGACCCACCAGTGGGCCTCAACAAATGACTATGACAAAATGACCTTGACTATGACAAAACAAACCATAACAATAACAAGAACAATACCAAACAATCCAGCCGGCACATGGCGGCTCGACGGCAGGCTGGACAACACATGGCGCCGGCTGGAGGGCCGGCTCAACAGTACATGGTGCCGGCTGGACACACATGGCGCCGGCTGGATCGCCGGCTGACTGGACATGGCGCGGGCGGAGGGCCGGCTGAACACCACATGACGCTGACCGGAAGACTGGCTGACTGGACATGGCGCCGGCTGCAAGGCCGGCTGGACAGTACATAGCGCCGGCTGGAATGCCGGCTGGACAGTACATAGTGCCGGCTGGAATGCCGGCTGGACAGTACATAGCGCCGGCTGGATCGCCGGCTGGACACACATGGCGCCGGCTGGAATGCCGGCTGGACAATACATAGCGCCGGCTGGATCGCTGGCTGGACACACATGGCTCTGGCTGGATCGCCGGCTGGACACACATGGCTCCGGCTGGATCGCCGGCTGGACACACATGGCGCCGGCTGGATCACCGGCTGGACACACATGGCGCCGGTTGGAGGGCCGGCTGAACACCACATGACGTCGACTGGAAGACCGGCTGACTGGACATGGCGCCGGCTGGACCACCGGACACGGGACCACCGGACTGGAGACCACCGGACTGGAGACCACTGGACTGGAGACCACCGGACTGGGGAACACAGGATTTGGGACCACCGGACTGGGGACCACTGGACTGGGGGGATGCCGGCTGACTGTCGGCTGGATGTGGCGAGGACTGGATACTGGCAGCCTTCTCCTTGGAGGGGAGTCTGATGGGTTCAACCCGGGAGGGGAAACCGGTGGGTTCGACCCTGGAGGGGAAACCGACGGCCTCGACTTCAGAGGGGAATCCGACGGTCTCGACCCCGGAGGGGAACCCAGCGACCTCATACCTCAGGGGGAACCCGACAGTCTCAACCCTGGAGGGAACTTGCCGCCTGTATCCTGGAGGGGAATCCGGTGGCTTCGACCCAGGAAGGGAACCCGCCGAGCTCGACCCTAGAGGGGAAACCGATGACCTCGAAAGTCGAGAACACATTCGACGGTCTCGACCCTCAAGGGGAACCCAGCGGCCTCGACCTTCGTGAGGAAACCGGGGGACTCGACCCTCACGCCAACATCCAGTTGTCTGCTGGGTCCTGTGATGGCTGGTCCATTCTGTCACGAATCTCTCGGGTGAGGTGAAGACAACGGACCCAAGTGCAGACAGGGATGTAAGGGGTTAACAAGACTTTAATCATAAATAACCTACAAAACAAAAGCCCTCAATGGGGGACAACAGAACAAAACATGGCAAAAGGAAAGAAGACTCACTAAACTAACAAGACTAGACTAGTAAAAAATTACAAGAACTAACACTAAACTCACTGACAAAGAACTCACCCACGTGACACAAACACACAAGCAATGGACCAGCACAGGACAATGAAACACGAGGACTATATAAAGGGGACGAAATCAAGAAGGGACAGGTGTGGGGCATGAACTAATAATTATAGCTAACGAGGAAACAGGAGGGCAGGAACAATGACTAGACACGGAGAAATGGAAGGCAATCAGCACCAAATTGCCTCTCTCCACATAAAACAAGAGGTTCTGTCACGATTCTGCCACTAGGTCAAGAAAAACAGGACAAGATGGGGCAGAACCATGACATACACTGTCTTTTTTTTAATTCAAATATTAATTTATTAATAATGCTAGTAATACCGATTTAATGTTGTAGATGCTGATGCCAAATTATTTACAATATTTTAATGTGTAGTATTAACACTATTACGTAATTATCATGGTAATTAATATCACAATTAATATTATATTATATTATTGTCATGTGTCATAATTTACCACCAAAAGCCTTAGACCAACATATACTCTGCATAGCTATATATATACTGCATAGCATAGCTTACCATACAGCAAGTACTCGGAGTCCCCACAAAAACTTGAACATTACTGTCAAATATAACAAGGAAGACAGACGCTTAAAAAATGGAAAAGTGCTCAGAACGGCGCAGCTGTATTAAACCTGTGATTTTCCCTCAGCGCAATTAAGAAGCAAATCAGTGGGGAGGATTAAAACATCCACATCTGACGTTCCCATCTTGACAGGCGCTCTGGAGCTTCAATGCACATTTAAAAAGTCCTGCAAAGCACCCTGCAGGAAACAAACTATGAATTAAACATATTTTAATAATGTACTTAAAAAACAAAGAGTGGCTCTTCAATATGTCATCTGCACCTCAAATCTTGACAGAATCAGACCTGCTTTCCCCTTCTTCTCTTGCGTGACAAACGTGATGCATGCCATCCTCCCAACATCCTTGCTGTGGCTTAAATGAGGTGATGTTTGTCCCATGCAGCGGGATGGTGACATTGATTTCCTCCTATTGGCCTGCAGCCCTTCAGATATACCCACTGCTGGGCCAACAGGGAGCGTAATAAGATTCTAGCATAGCCAGCTGAGACCATCAGCCACTTAACGTTTGTGATGTTGACAACGCTATTACTCAGTTTATCAACAAGTGTAGTAATGACACAATGAGTTGTGGAGGAAAATATTGGCTAATTAACATGCGAATTGCAGCATTGGGAGCGCACTGTATAACATTAGCATGGCATTGGTTATTATGTCTTTGCTGAATCCCTGCTACTTACTGACAATGGAGAAGCAATAACAATGTTTTTTTTTTCAACTGGAAGTGTGCGTAGCTACTGTTGCTACGGTGTGGGCGAACGTATAAAAGGCAGATTTAAAATATGTACCAAAAGTTAGCTAGAATCAAAGCAAAATGAATGGTTTGTTTTTCATCGTACTGGGGTTTGTCCAAATGTCCACTGATAGAACTGGAGCTTTGTGTGAAAATATGCAGCGCTAAGTAATTCATAAAATACTGTTTCAAAGAACAGTACAGCAAATTCATATGCCACATACAGAAGCTCACAGAATCCATGCAATACTTTTGTCTTGTTTTTGTGATTCTGACAAAATTGTGATAAAATCTTGAGTACCAACAGTAAAATATGGAGGTGGTGGAAAAGATTGTATAACACATTTAATACTGTATAATGTGTATTTAAAATATCGCTGCTGTGCTTCTGAAACCTCGTATCTCCTTATATCATGATTTTTTTTGCCACGAAGTCACCCTTTTTGTTCGTCACTGGGTTTCGCAAATATCTTACCGATAAAAAGTATTAAACAGTGCTCGACAACACAGTATGTAATCAATTAAATATTACTGTGTTTTTCTACATTTCATCAAAACAGTGAATTTGGACAATTTGGAAGGTTTCAGAAGGACAGCAATGGTATATTGTATATGTAATATATATTTATAATGTATATAGAGTATTATATACATTTTTAAAACGGTTAGTTCCAGTGCTTGATTCCGATTGGCTGCAAAGGCCTGCAGTCATAACACTGTGTCCTAACTAGACTAGTCGTAAACAAAACAAATCACAGTGTATGAAAAAGGTTTTGCTCAGCACAAACAACTATTACCAAAAACATTGCTGTATAACTGGTGTATGTAATGCTCTCTGTGGTGATTCAACTGTATTTTGATAAATGGACCAGTTGGCGAAGGACGAAGGCAGAGGTTTTGTCCAACATTTAATTTGCTAAGAGACCTGCTGTCCCTCACCTACCCTTTCCCCACACCCTGTAACAAGTTAACCTTGACAACATCGCTCCAGCCATTGACAGTATGTTATGTGTTGGCTGGGTCTCATCTCACAAAGCCACGCAATCCTCCAGAAGCCTGTGAATAATGCATGTGTGAAGAGCTGGAGAGTGGGAGAGGAGAAGTTCAGAGGCGATCCATACGGCACTCTCCCTCACTCTTCCATTGATTTTGTGTCACTTCGGACGGGTGCGTTGAAACTGATTCCAAACAAAACAGACAACAAAAGAGGCTCAACCTATTCGCAATCGTTAGCCTGAAATTACGCTGAGAATGGGCTGCTTGTGTGTGCGTGTAAGGGATTGGGGTCTATGCGACAATTTGTTGGGAAGGAAAAACACAGGCGGCTCATTCATATGAAAACGTTGGATTGTTGAGAATAAAGGTTGAATCAAACCCCGGGGCACACATGCGCAATGAGGGTAACATAAGCTAATATGAGATATTTGTTTGTGACAACCATTAGCAAAGCCTCTGGCCCTCGAAGCCGATTTGGAGTCGCGTGATGGTATCGTTGGGCATCACCGAGCCTGCAGGACTCACAGAGCAACAGTGCTGATTTGGGGAGATACTCATGAGGCACAAGCACTCTGCTGCTCTGAAGTCTAAAAGGATTATTCATAAACTTGGTCATGGCTCCTCCAAGCCAACTACATATTCGAGAAGCCATGCAAATATTTTTGGATCTATGTTGTCTGTGAAGATTGCATCCCTTTGCAGTGCAAGGAGAAAAAAGTGCAGAGGAGAACACTGAAGTCAATGTCAAAAAGCCTTGAGCTTGCCTTTCCTGTGATTGAGGTCGCCGCCTTGTTAGTATGTGCAAGGGGTTTGCGACTGTTTGATCTTCCGCCCAGAATAGATTAATATCAAAACCTGGCAGTCAATGTAGAATTGTCAGTAGTCATTTAGTCTTGTTTAACAACATATTTGTAGCTTGCCGGAGCATCACAGGCAAATAACTTTGAAGCAAAGAACAGCAAGGATACAGCACACAAGATAAAGAGCCCTTTTGTTATTATGTCGTCTTCCATCAGCGTCTCTGATATGCCGATGTTGGATTGAGATGGTGGATGTAAGTGGAGGACTGACACTTACCGTTCTCTATGCTTGAAACTGTACGATCCAATTTTCAAAAAGTCTCCTTAATTACATTCTAATCTAAAAGACAAGGTTGAACATGTTTTCTTAAAGGTAAAATACTATCTTTAATGCTGTAGCTCCATTTTCTCAATCTACCACATTTTTCGAATGCTGTTCTGCATTAATGAAATGCTGTTCTGCATTGTATAGCCCTGGGAAGGATGACATGAAATTTACTTGGGATGAGGCTAAACAACAAAGGGCCTACAGATAACAATAAAAGCTTATAAAATCCAAAGAAACCTCTCTGACTGTACGGGAAATGGGTCAGCGGAATAAACAGCGCCATTGAAGACCCTTACTTTAGTCGTAAGCGTATTCAGCAGAGGAATGTAAATAGCACCATGAAGCAAACTGTAACAAGGGCCCAGTTTGTCCATTTAACAGCCTCGCTTGTTCTGGTTGCTTTTGTATTTTTAATCTATATCAATTATTTACAAGTAAATAATGAGCCCTTGTTTCTGGGACAGGCCTACAAGCAGACACAAAGTCCATGATGAAAGATCTTGAAGCCCAAGGTTTGAAAGAAACATTTCACCCACAAAATGAACTCTCATGAGCTCATTAAAATAACATTTTACCATGGCCAGGCTTGACAGAGCTCATATGAGTCGTGTGATCTTCTAAAGCCATCCCATTGCTTTGTGTGAGGAACAGACCGTAATCCAAGCGATTATTTGCTGAAACATTCCCTCAGCTCCAAATCTATTTGTGCATATGAATATGCAAATTTCAGTGACACTCAACAGCATCACTTCTCACTAAGTAACAAGATTAACAAGATTTTTTAACATCTGAAATCATCGCCTGGCAAAAAGGTGGTGTTGTTTTTGAGGTGGTGTGATGTACTTGAGAGGTGGATGAGGGGAGAGATGCTCTGTCACACAGATTCAGTGCAGCGCTTCTCTGCTGACACAGTGGAAAATGAATTGCCTCTCACAAAGCAAGGCGACCACTTTCAGTGACCCCCGCTGAATATTATGTGTGCAGGACATTAAACGAACAGTTGGCACCTTTCTGCTTTCTCCCTGAATGCATCTTTCTCTTTCCCTCACGTACATGTGTTTCTCATTTGCTTGTGTTGCTGGCAGATGGAATTGGTAGATTCCAATCAATGTTCTTCTTTGACTAATTATTCTGACAATGCTGGTGAGGATCCAGATGAATAGATGCCTGCTGAGCATGCCTGGCACCACATGCACTCGCTCTACCAACACGCAGATATATCTTCATAAGCTGAGAATAATAGCTGGAAATCTGGAGTATAATGATTCCCTTTTAAACACCTACCAGGCGATGATCTGATATGATTGAAGATCTGGATTAAGGCCATTGTTACGAACGTACACAAACCACACACTTAGTCAGGAAACACTGAATGTTACAGTATATTGCAACAGTAGTGTGATTTAATGTTGGGTTGGACTAAATCAATACAGTGCAATAACCTTCAGGACACCGCTAGTCCAAACGTTTGATGTTGATCGCGAGCTCAGAATCACCTTTTTCCCTAAATCCCTGTTTGGATGTACTTTCACAATTATGACATGTATGAGTGAGCTAATGAGCAGTAAAAGCCGTCTGGTATCGCTGGCGTGCAATCTAGGCTAAACCCGTCTCGACATCCCTCGGGTTGCTCCGGCATCAGTTTCTTTCCAGGTTTATTGAGTCACACTTGTAAGCGAGCCGAAATCCAATTTGTGGCGGTTGGTGCCAACGATTTACACCCAACTACGGTTATTTCCAATGGCATTTTGCAGATCGTAAAGCCCCTGATACAGTAATAGAACCTTATTAATGAACGTATTAGCTGCAATGCATCCCTGGAGCCTGCAACGGGGGGGAAAAGGAAGACAGAGAGCATAGCAAGACGGGGAGGGTTGATGATTCATCCTACCCAGTTTGCGAGCTGGGGTCGAAAAGTATGAGGACGATCCACACGCAAGGGATGTGTGCTGCGAGCTTGCAGAGAGTGCCAGCCATATCACTCTGAGCCCAGAAAGCCTGCGGAGAGAAAAGAGGAAGGAGTGTGAGAACAAGCAAATTAGAGGCCAAAGTGGCAGACGCCATTTCGTGATTAATTGGCGACTGTTTTGTTGACAACACGAGTGAGACATTAGCATTCCCTGAACACATGCTTGCAAGGAGCTTGTCCTCCCACTTGGAGAACTTGGCATGCACGCTCCTGCACTTGCGATGCATTTCTGAAGGGTTAAATGTGAAAGACATTCTGTAACTTTGATGCCCACCCTTGATGATCCACGGGTGATCAACCGTTTTTTTAAGGACATAGTATGAGTACTTATGTATTTAGTAAAGCTGTAATTTTCATACAGCACAGTGGAACACATCATGCGTAAAGAGACCTTCAGGTGGACAGCAGAAGGTCTGGACTCCATAGCACCTTTTACTGTCGAAGGACTGTCCAAGAGGTCACCTCACTGATATGTCAAGCAACCAATCACAGTTTGGCAACACAGAAATATCCTGTAAAATTAAAATATTTGGATAATAACTTTGAAACTCCTGAAGACTACAGTGGGACTAAAGATTTGAGACTGAGGCGTTTCATTTGTTCACAATTTCAGCTCCACTAAATACAAGGCATCATAATACTTCGATTAAGAAATCCACGTGTGTGCTGAATGAGCAAGCAGCAATGAAACACACAGCAGAGAGAAATAAGAGCTCTCTTCTGCTCGCCTCTTCTCTCAGCAGCGTTCGGAAGTCCATGAGTCACGATTTCCTGTCAGCCGAGACAGCTGACAAACCAATTCACTACAATTAAACAAACTTCCCAGTGCTACTTGAGAGAAAGAGAGTACATTCATCGCTTAATACACTCTCTCGTCTGTGTCTCTTTGCAAGTTCAAAGCACTCCACGTGCTTGCTCACACAACAGCAGCCGAGAGTATTGGCAATGAATTTACGTCACATACATCATGAAATATCGATACACAGCTTCTGAAATATCTCCAATCCACTGACGGTCCCTGCCGCAGCCGCTTGTTCTTTATGTGACAATGTTTACGCAACAAACAAGTTTTAACGGAGCGCAGAAACACGTGCGCAGTATTGGATGCATCCCCCGAAGTGCCAGTGTTTGAGAATGCAACCTGTTTGTGACAAGTGTTCACTGGAACCTACTGTGCGGAGCAGCACTGTAGAGAATTTGATAAAACTGTCTGGAGATTTTTGCTCTGATAGCTTGCCAAATGGAAGCCTGCAGTCAAATTTTATTCTGTTAACTTTTGCAGAACTTTTTGCGGATCTGTATCTGTATCTAGAGCTGCTGGGGCCAAACATGTTGCTGATAGGAGGCTTGAAAGAGGTTTTCCCCTTGTAATACACTGGGGGAGCATTCATTTGCCGCCTGCATTGGAATGAATTACAAGTGGACTTCAATCTAATTGCAAAGAGCCCAAAACAGTAATACAATCCCTTTTGCAGCACTTGAACACTGCAAAGTAATTTCTTTTAACAAACATAATATGCAGTAAACAAATGCATTAAGAGGCTGTATTTTTGGCTATTATTCATGCGGCTGTTATTGCACACACAAACCAGATAGATTTCAAAGATTAATCAAATTCACATACGCACCCTCAAATTGATTCAAGATAAAAAGAAAGATCCGAGCTAAGGGCACCTTTGACTGATCCATGATCAGCAGGGAAGAAATGACATATTGCCCACACCGGCATCCCACAGTGGGCCGCTTCTGTGGCTTATCTTAAATTAAAAGGAGAAAATACATGAGGTTCTATGGTGCTTGTGGGCTTGCAGTAGTGTTTTCTTGATTTTATGCTGCCAGACGTATACAGCAGAAGAGGTGAACAGCATTTGGCGTGCATTTAGGGTAACTGCAGAACACTTTGCGGATGTCAGTATAGGGTATGGTGCAGAGGTGGGACCAAGTCATTGTATTGCAAGTCACAAGTAAGTCTCAAGTCTTTGCCCTCAAGTCCCGAGTCAAGTCCCAAGTCAAGACAGACAAGTCCCGAGTCAAGTCCCAAGTCAAGACCGACAAGTCTCAAGTCAAGTCCCAAGTCCTACAGTTTGAGTTTCGAGTCCTTTCGAGTCCCTTTAAAGCGAACCCGGTGTATAGAGAGATGTATGGCTTAATGCGTTGTAATAGCCTTACACTACTAGCATTTGTCGTTAGAAACACATCAAATATTTTCAGTTCTTAAAAAAAAACCTAAATGTAATACTCATTTTAACCTAAGGAGGCCGCCATGTTCTTTTTCGATGACGTAAACTGGTTGCACGCACAGCTAGGCAGCCAAACTAAACACCGACACACTAATCAGTTCTCCAGTAAATATAAGGTTCTGTAGGATAATATATATATATATATCTATATATGTGTAACAATGTTCACAGCAAGGAAGGAGGAGGGAACCAGCGAACGTTGAACAACAAAACTTTAATAAAATAAACAAACAACAAAACGAAAGTAAAATGCCGGCAGCTCCCTCACGGTCAACTGCCGGTCACACATAATAAAACATAACAAAGTCCAAGCTTGGTTCTCTCTCGTCATTTACTGTTGTTGCTCCTGCTTTTATATAATGCTAAAAAAAAGAAAGAAAATAAAGACGCTATTTGGTGTATTTTCCTACATTTTAATATTGTTTGTCAGAAACAACACAAACGTGCATATTAATAACCAAAATCATTTCGAATTTATCATATACACGATGTTTTAGCCATTATACAATGCATTTTATCCAGATTTTGACTTTTTGATGTTGATTTATCAACATCAGTAGCCTAACGTTATTGTCTTCTCTCCCTCGGTCCTTAGCTGACGGGGGCTAATATTCACGTGTGCTCTAATACAGAATAACCAAACCGCAAGCATTATTATTGTGTTTATCAGTATATTCTCATAATGTGTAAAGTATACGATTACGGTGGATGCTGATGTCTTAAATGTCTCAAAGGCGGTAATTTAAAGCTATGATTTAATGCACGCTCACTTTGAACAGACGTCTAATACTGAACGCGTTCTTTTATGGCAGGCAGGCTGGCTTGTGTCAAGAGGACATACCGCCACCTACTGTCTCTGTGTGTTTGTATATCTGATCTTATGTTTTACGTGTCATATTTTACTGTTATATATGGAAAACGTGTGTGCTTCGCTGTTGCGAAAGAGAACAGGTTTAGGTGGCAACCATGCATTTGACATCACGCATTCTGACGCAAAAAATAGCGGCCTCCTAGTAAAAATATTTTGTCAAAGTTTATGAATACTGTGACAGTTACACTGTTTTTTTTATTTCACAATTATAAAGTCAATGCCATTGTTCATATATTAAGCCATACATCGCTCTATACCCAGGGATCCTTTTAACGTGTTTGCAATGTAACGTTAACAGTGAGTTTACAGTCTCATTGATTTAACTATGCAGCTAGCAAAGTTACTTAGCCGATAAGCTAACGTTATCGTCATTCAAAACTTACCGTTCTTTGTGCAACTTCAAATGTCGAACGAAGTTAGAAGTTGTTGCGTCTCCATCTGTAATCTTCGACCCGTATGTTTTGCATATTGCAGTTCGTTTTTTGTTGACCACCTCGTAGTTTTTATATCCGAACGAAACTATCTTTGGTATCATTTTTGCCAACTGGCGCGTTGTTTGACAGTTCTTCTTCATTGGTTGTCCTGCATTTTGATTGGATGGATACTGTCGGATCAAAACAACGTGGATCTAAATTGATTGGATGTTGTGCCTACAGCACACACACACATAAACACAGAGAGAGATAGTGCGGTCCACGTCAACATACTTTTTTATCTTTGGGTTTTGGGGAAAGTAGCAAGTCTTTTCAAGTCAAAAGTCTCAAGTCCAAGTGAAGTCACGAGTTACTGATGTTAAAGTCCAAGTCGAGTTGCAAGTCTCTTTACTTTTTGTCAAGTCGAGTCAAAAGTCATCAAATTCATGACTCGAGTCTGACTCGAGTCCAAGTCATGTGACTCGAGTCCACACCTCTGGTATGGTGTACAGCACAGCAGAACCATGCCAACCCCCCAATCTGTTTTGCCTGTTGTTGATTATATATTAAACTTGAAAATGTCTTCAAACTACTTAAAACAACATTAACATTTACTTGCCCAAACCAGCCAAATTAAATCAATAATGAAAAAATGGTGTGCATTCATGATATAGACATATTCCTGCAACGTGATTTACAAAGTTCATATTCTTATTCTGCTGTTGAAAATAATGTTGTGTCGGGTAAACGCCATAGGTGCCTTTCGAACATGCAGGTTAGAAAACATGCAGCCAAATGCTCAGACACAACAATGCCTTGCTTGACCAATCAGAATTCGATTTATCGTTACCTCGGGCAGCAACTGTAAGTCACAAAGTTTTAATTTTCTAATTAGCTAGCGATCCAGTAATAGGCTGCAATGTTTCACAAGCCTCTGTATCCCAGCCAAGCGCCGGGTAAAACAGCCAAACCCCAAATGGGAACAACAAAATCAAACACAGCAGGTTATAACACCTAAAGCAGAAAAATAAATTTCAGGATGAATTTCAAAGAATACATACAACCTACAGTACATACTACATTAAGATAACTAAAATGAGATTAGTTTTTTTTAATCAGTCAAAATAACAGACAATGCCTGCAGTGATTTATAACAACGTTAGCTAAGACAGAGCAAGCAATCAAGTTTATATGTCAAACAGTGACCGTGCATTGAGGAGAGTTTTGTGTAACTGCTGAAAACTGTCAAAGCATCAGCAAAAGGTCAAAGACCCGGTCCATCTTTAAGTACATTGCAAGTTGTGTCAGTAATTCAGTGCAGGTTGCTTGCCTGTCAATCACTGTCTTTTAAACGCTCAGGTACATGCACACACACACACACACACACTGGAGGTAGTTTAATGAGTGCCTGGCTAATTGAAGCCCATTAAATACACATGGCCCCAGGAGCATTACTGGCATGGTAGATATTAAATAATTTAAAAGCAGTTCATCTAAATGGCAGATTCGGAAGGTAGCTGCTCTTATAATCAACAATGCTGTGTTTGTGTTAACACCCTTATTAGCTCAACTCAAAGAGAGCTACGACTGTATAAACAACAGCGTAATTATTTAAAAAAGAATGGTGGAGTACACCAAAAATGTTGGGTTGTTTCAACTGAGCGGCGGTTTCAACTTAGGCCGTTTTTAGATTGGGCACGTTTGCTGCGGTCCGAACCCGAGTATGATTGTTCCCGGCGCACCCCCGCAGCGTTGGTGTCGTTTCACACTCAACTTGATTCTATCGAACCCTGGTGCGTTTGCGTTCGTCTTACGTCATCAAACATGTGCACGGCACATGACAGAAAACGGGTCAATATATTGTGTTTATATTGATTTGGTGCGATTATGCGCAGCAGAGTAAACGACATTTGGGTATATTGTATGCGCATTGCATGCAGACGGCTTTCTGCTGCTTGCAAACAGACTATTTTGAGGAAACAGTGTATTACCATTGACCTGCCGCTCTGATTCCACTCGCAACGCGCAAATACAATGCAGGCTCTCTCTTTCTTGAAAACCAAGGCAAATCATCAACACTATCATCTCTAACATGTGTTTTATTGAAGTAAATCGGCTTAAACGCATGCGCAGGTCACTTTACTTCCTGATCAAGTGCGCACCCGGGTCCGTGTTGCTTTCATATTCATGCGAACCCTGCCACAGTTTGAGAGCAACTGAACTCAGACCACCTCCTTCAGGTAGTCTCGGGTTCGGTAGCCAGGTGCGCATGTCACGAGCGGTGGCGGACAGAACCCAGGCGCAGACAGAAAGAGGGGGTAAACACAACAGACTTTAATAATAAAACAAAAACCTTCGATGGGGGACAAACACCATAACCAAAAATATTTTAAAAGACAAAGAAAAACTTCCCACAATGGGGCAAAACAAAAACCAAAGAACACTAAAACAACTCACTTATCTAGACAGGTTCACGGACAGACAAGGCAAGGCTGAGACGCGGGAACACGGGGTCACACGTAACATACCAAACACAACGAAGCGCACAGGACAATGAAACATGAGGCATTTTAAAGGGAACACAAAAGAGGGATAATGACACAGGGCAGTTGGGAAACATTAGACACGGCAGGGAGGCAATACACGAAACGAGAGGGGCGGGGCCACTGACGAGACACGAGAAAACACATGAGAAGTAAAGAATATAAACAACTCATGGCTTTCTCACATAAAACCTAAGGGTTCCGTCCCGATCCTGCCACATGACTAGAAATACAGAACCAAGAATGCAGGACCGTGACAGCGCAGGTGAACTGCAATTCATCGACTGGCCTCTAGAGACTGGCTCCCCATGTTAAAATGCTTTACAGCAGAAACAGCAAAACTTTACAGCAGAAAAAATATATGTTTACAGCCTGGTACAAAAAAAGGGCTTTTCACATTTGAAATCATTATTTTTAACCCCAGGTAAACAGAATCCTGGGTTCTCTTTTTCACGTTTCACATATTTGCACATTTGTTGTGTCAACAGTCATGATTGGATAAATACTGCAGCGTCAAACTGACTGAATAAAAATAGTGCGTGGTCACTTAAATAACCGAATACCTCGTTGTTCCACATCCGGGAAAAGATGACCCCACGCAAATCCTATTTGGCTGTTTTAAGCCTCCTAAGACGTTACTTACTCAAATAAGTTAAAAACTCAAAGGATTGTTTATACAGTTTCTGTGACTGTGCACAGCTTGTGAAATGAGGTAAGCGCTGTTCAGTTTTTGATTAGGTGTCTGTTGCTAAGCGTCTGGTCATATCATTCTACCCCCGCTTCGTTTCACACTGCACACGTTGGCACCGTAATGCGGGGTTAACCCTGCAAAAGCGGTGCTAACCCTGCTTTGGAGCAGGGTTTCATAACCCCGGGTAAAATGCGCTGGTAACCCGGCTTCAAAATTACAAGTGTGAAACGATTGTTTACCCGGGGTTAAAAACAGGGTTTAGAATGAAGATAACCCGGGGTTAAGCACAGTGTGAAAAGGCCTAAAGTAGGTCTAAATAGCAAATTCATGACAACTTTAGGCGGGGTGAATTTTTTATAACTCATTCGTTTGAATTATATTAAGCCTTAAAGTTCAGCATAATTAAGGGTGTGGCCAGTTGAATGACATGTGGAATGGCGCTGCTGTATCTTTAGTAACCGTATTTTAAGATACCCATATCTTCCATCCCAACCACCAATGACCCCTATGCTACCAGTAGCATATAGCATTAGCTCCTTACCCTGAGCTAACTTGATCACGTTGAGCTAGGCATGCGTGGTTTCAGCAATCAAGCACCTAAGCTACACCCACATCCCCGCCTCTACCCATTTTCAATTATCTGGGAGTAACGTGCGGTGATGCATTGCCAAGATGGCAACAACCGGCTCAGATCACTTTAGGCTTCAAAATTTCTCTTCACAAAAATGCTGAGTTGTTTTAACCATGGTTGGGAAAAATGTGTACATTTTCTGTTTAATTTAACCAGCAGTTGGGTTAACCATATTTTACTCAACAAAAGTTTAAATCAGGGGTCTTCAACGTTTTTCGGGGCAAGGACCCCTTAGATAAGAGATGCATGGAGCAGGGACCCCCTATACTAAATGTGTAAACTGAGCTATTTAAATAGAAACAACCTTATTGTCACAGCAATCTTATGTTAAGACATTACATTAGCACTATTATGTTATTGTTGCACATAGGCTAAATACTTTTCTGCGTATTATTTTTGCTTTTAATATAGATTGCTTGATTATTTTAAGGGATTTGCAGCATCAAACATTTTCATTTTACTGTGAGATAGACAATTAAACATTTATTTGAACTTTAGTTTTTATTAAGGCTTCAATGAGATGACTGACCCTGGTTAATGGCACAAAGACTATTCTAGTGGAGGTAGGAGTTGTCTCTGGATGCGAAAGAAATTAGTGCAGATGTTATGCATTCTGTTGTAAAATCAGGCTGTTTTAGTAAGTGTCATTCTTTTGTACTACACGGTGAGCGTTTCATTGATTTTAAACATGTAGGATAGTTCTGTCAGAGTTTACAATGCAGAAGCGGTGTGGTGTCATTTGGCTGTCAAATTAGCGATTTACAGCTTTAACAAATTTGAACAGAAGTTCAGAAACATATGAGAATGCACTTCATTTGCACGCAACTCCTTTCATGCGTACTTTTATTGGAAGGGAGACAGAGAATGCACTGCTTCAATGAGTGCCGCGCATGTGCGTAGCTTAAACAGAACATTGGTTGTAATACTTCTGTACCCATGCTTTACATTTTTAATAAAAAGTTGCCTGTGAGTAAACAGTAATTAGCGGACTCCTTGCAGTTCGACCGCAGACCACCTATGGGCCGCGGACCCCTGGTTGAAGACCCCTGGTTTAAAACAACCCAGCATTTTAAAGTGTCTAAATCGTTTCAGAAAACAGTGGTTTAACAAAATGCTCTAAAATACCTCATTCCGCTTTATAAAAAAACGGGATCCAAGAGTCAGATCCTTCAGCTTAGAATCAAATAGCTAACATTACAACTGATTCTGTATCATTAGTAGAGGTTATGTGTGTAATAAAAGCTGTAGGATTCCTACCTTTGTCAAGAGCCAGAAATAACATTTCCAATTTCCATGGTCCATTATGGCAGACTAGATTCACATTGTTAATGTCATGTCTTCCTCCACATTTCAAGTCCTGCTCGTATGGAGGTCATCATATTAAAATCTTTCACTGTTAACAGCCTTAAATGTCAGTAATGTGAGATGGAGAGTCACATGGATGGAATCCTCACGGATGTAATAAATGTGTCATGGCTCTGCCTCTCTTAGTCATGTTTTTCTTGGTCCTGTGGCAGAGTCATGACAAAGCCTTTGGTTATGTGTGGAGAGAAACATATTGTTGTCCTTTTGACAATAATATGCGTTCTCTCCAGTGTCTCGTCATTGGCCCCGCCCCTCTCGTTTCCTGTATTATTTCCCGGCTGTGTTTGATTACCCTCACCTGCCCTGAGTCTTTATCCTTCATTTGTCTTCCCTTTAAAAGATCCTCGTGTTTCTTGTCTTGTGCTCGATGGTTGTACCTTGTTTGTGTGCTCGTGTTGTTACCCTTGTTTCTGTTCTCTGCCTTGTCCGTGAATCGTGAGTTTTGTGTGTTTGCCTTTATTACCCTGCCGTGTTTTTTGTAAGACGTTTGGTCGAGTTTTTGAGTTAGGTTTTTTTTTTTGCTTCTCTTGTTTTATGTTTTGCCCCCACGTGGGAAGTCTTTGGTTTTATATATATATCTGTTTCGTTTTCCCCTCGGGGGTGTTTCGTTTCTTGTCCAAATAAAAGTCTTTGTTAGCTCCTTCACCTCCGCTGCTGCCTGCATTTGTGTTCTGTCCACACCAGCCCGTGACAAAATGTGGGTCTACTATACAACACAGAGGAAACTGACAACCTAATGACTGTGGGTTGCAGTGACCATTTACTGGATCAGTAGGTGTCGACAGACTTTTTTGGTGGCACTTTATGATTTGTTTGGCTCTGAAAATCTTTATACATTTCAATATGAGCCTAGGGAAATTGTAAGGCATTTAAAATAGCTTTCAATTTATCTTTTGTGGGATGATGTGGTTACCATGGAGATGAAAACATTTGAAAGCAGCATTAGCCAATGGGACCCATCAATAAAGGTCACTGTGGTGCTGCTACATCCATGCAAACACTTATTACACATCATGCATACGTTGAACACAAGTATGTGACATAAGCATCATGGGCCATTTTTCACTTCACAAGTGAATTGCAAGATTGCTACGTAGCATGAAAGTAAGAAGTGTACACAGTGTACAGTATACATTTTAACCTCCATCCAGAGGGGAGTGCAAATGCAGCAGAAAACACCTGTTACCATAATTTGAACTGGCATTGCTGCCAACTCACCATTTTAGCTCAGGCACCTTTGTTAAGAGTGGCAGCAATGGTGGCATTGTCCTCTCTAATGCCCCTGCTCCCTTTCGCACAGACCGGTCCCGGGATCAAGAGGCACAGACAGTGCTGTC
The DNA here is from genome assembly GCF_024868665.1 of Triplophysa rosa. Classification (NCBI taxonomy): domain Eukaryota; kingdom Metazoa; phylum Chordata; class Actinopteri; order Cypriniformes; family Nemacheilidae; genus Triplophysa; species Triplophysa rosa. The sequence goes on from NC_079908.1 coordinate 3,740,120, forward strand.
ATCTCTGGCATTTCTACCGGAGGGGACCGGCACAGGAATATACAGATACTGGATGACGTTGAAACAGGAGCCACTGCAGGCCCACTCCGACCAAGCAGGTGCAGGCAGCTGACAACAAATAATGACTCTGTAGGCGACCTTGGTTTCCTTAATAACTGATTTGCATGCTGCTAGCTGAAGTGGATTCTAGGCTGGACTGCCTCTGTTCTTTAAGACTGTGGGAAGCACTTCAAAGCATTAGCCACCCATTCTTTGAAATAAACAGGCGGCCAGAAGGGGTTTTGAGGATCAATAATATATTGTCGGCCAATATGGATTGAAATTTGTTGACATGACTCAGAGATGAACATCAGTAACAACTGTCCATAAATACATTTGGAGTGTGTTTGACAAATATCATGCAAACGGCCAAGGCATAAGAGTCTAAAAGTATATACTGTGTTTGGATGTTTTTTTTGGGGGGGGGGATTTATACAAGCAGGCATATTTTATAGAAGAAAAATAAGTCTATCTGTACTAGTAAACAATTTGTGTTACAGGCTCTTTTTCCATTTCACTGAAATATGAGATCCATGAATCCATATTTTTGAAAAGCCTGACACAACTAAGCAGTGCTGCACATAACGTTGAGTGCTGAAATGTAAAATCCAGATACAGTCTAGCCAAGATATCGAATCCTTCGCATGATTTCCTAAACCTGTGGCTAGCGTTCACAGAGAAAGACAACAATGCGTGCATGCTTTGTCAAAATCTTTGTTTTAGTACAGGGAGGCTCTAAACCTGCAAACCACTGCAGCAATTTACTGACAAGACCTTAAGAACATATCTGTGGATAAACTACAGCAGTCAGAATCTGACAGACAACAGCCACCCTCCTGAGATGTGCACTGGTGCAAATCATTACATTTTGTATTTGGATACTACACCAACCAAAAATACCAAAAATACGCAATACAGAAATATTTTCTCACATACTGTGTTTGGACTGTGAGATAAGACAAACAGCACTTACTAAACAAAACTAATCACCACAATACACAATGTTTTTATGTTGTTGCAAAGGCATTGCGGTTGCTGAGGAGCAGCTAGAGTGTGCTTAGTTGGTTGCCAGGGTATCTCAAGGTTGTTTTGAATGTTTTGTTGGGTATCTCAATCTGGTGGTCACCAGAAAGCCCAAATTCAAGTCTATGTGCACTTGTTCCTACATATGACTTGGCTCCCTCAATGTAAGACTACTTTTCACCCATTTTGTCTTCAAGATGTAAACTATACATTCGATCATCACACCTCTCCCAAACAAGCTGCATGATTTGCAACATTCATTCATATCCAAGTGTTAGACTCATGGGTTTAGTAGCTCGTATAAAACAAACTTTAAGTAATATTAATATTGATGCTTTCTTTAGCTAATTATGCAAAATTGTGTGCTAATTAGGATCATGAAAGACCTGTAGACTGCTGCTACGACTGGTCACACGTAGATGATAACTGCGCTAAATGAAATGCAAACATTCATCATTACAATGGGGACCAGCTGCAAGTGCCTGGTGGGTGAAATCTGTCCTAATGCATTACTGCTCAGCTGTGAAGATAGAAACCTACACTACACCACTGCCACCTGTGCTCGTCGCTAAGCACTCTTATCTGGTGATATGCCCTATCACATTTGTCACCCTGTGCACACGACTCGCATAACCAAGTGTTATTGCATAGGCTGTGGTCCACCATACAGCTAATTTCACATGAAAGCTCCTCTGAAGGTTGTAATTATGAGATTTATCAATAGGCCGCCTGCCTGCATATCTAGTAGTGGTTGTCTAGGTAGCAAATCCTCATTGGGAGGTATGTAATTACTCTAAAGGATGCTGGTTTGAAAAGGAGATAACTGGATACAGATAACCATTTACGGTGGTCTCGGCAGGAAAAGGAATAGTTATCTTAAAACTGAAAGTGCCATCATCATTTACTCACGCTCAAGTCATCGAGGTTGTATGATTCGGTTGGTGATTCATACTGTTAAGCTTCCAAAAGGACTATAAGCAAGCATCCCCTACGGAACAAATATATATGGGAATATACTGCAAATATAATGCGATATATTACATAATACATTTCCATATATTGGAAGCTGGTGCTAATATTTTTCAATATACAGCAATATATGCATTGACAATATACAGTATGGCTATATATTGAACATATACATATATTTAGAAACGAAGAAAAAAATAAATCTAATATTCATCACATTTGATCTTTTATTGAGTATATATTGCACATAGATGTTCCCATATAAATGTGATTGTATATTATACATTACACATACTGTATATGGACACATTCACAGAATGAGTTAAAGCAGGTTTCTAGTTCCCAGCATGCTTTGCTACTGACTGCTAATGGAGAGTAAAAATGTTTAAATGTAGGCGTTATTTCATGTCTTTTTGCTGAATATTAATATACAGTGGCAAGAAAAAGTATGTGAACCTTTTGGAATTTCATGGTTTTCTGAATAAATTTGTCATAAAATGTGATCTGATCTTCATCTAAGTCAAGGGTATTGACAAATAAAATGTGTCTAAAATAATAACACATTTTTTTGATCTTTCATGTCTTTATTGAGAACAACCAAAAAACCTTGTAGTGCTTGTGGAAAAAGTACGTGAACCCTTGAGTTAATGACCTCAAAAAAGCTAATTGGAGTCAGGTTTTAGCACACCTGGAGTCTACAGTTTACAGCTACTTTGTAGTCTATAGACTACAGCTACTTTAACTGATAAAAACCCCTCAAACTTTTGGAGTTTGCGCTGCACAAGAAGAACATGCCAGTGTTGTAGTCGAGTCGAGTATTCGAGTCCGAGTCAAGTCCGAGTCCAGAGTAGGTCGAGTTCGAGTCAAGACCGAGTCCAGAGTAGGTTGAGTTCGAGTCAAGACCGAGTCCAGAGAGGGTCGAGTCCGAGTCAAGTCCGAGTCCTAGGACAAGAGATCTGAGACGAGACCTATAGAAATCTTCAAGAATATGTTAAATGTTTGGTGGAAACAATAAAACTGTTTGTGTCCTGCTGTGTTACACGAGGTTAGCATAACATCAATCAGCTAGCTCACAGAGTGCTCAGTGCATTAAATATACCATGGCATATACACTGTGTTTTATTTACTTAGACTGATATTAGTTTAAAAATATTATTAGCTGAGGGTAAAAAAGGCCACATAGTAAGTGTTGTAAAGGTAATTTTATTACAATTATGACTTCCCCCTGACCAAAGATATGTCCAAAAGACGTCTTTTCTGCATCTTTCGATGTTGAAAAAGACGTCCCTTTATTGGCCCATTATTACGTTTTCTGAACGTCTGATAATGACGTACAGGGGACCTTGGTACAATGTAAAAACTGGTTCAAATCTGAAGTTTATCAGACTAGTTTCAGTTTTCACATGGAAATAAATGAAATGAGACTCTGTGAAATGAGTTTTGTACCCACAATAATAACCATTATTGTGATCAGTGTTTGCTTTAGTTGGGCTCTTGATCCTTGACTTTTGTTAAATTAATTCGTTCAGGTCATGTAGTAGTGTTATAAAAAAACACTTGTGCACTGTGAAAGACAGACATGCTTTTACAAAAGTTGGGGTTGTTTTCATGGAAATTGTCAGGCTGTAATAAAATGCATTAGTTTTAAACATTATTGATCAGTTGATGACTGGTCAATTGATTGACTCTGGCTAGTCAATGCACAAGTATTGAGAGAAAATAAACAAACATATTTCACTGACATCAACCCTCATCATACAACCCTCAACAATGATGACAATCGTCAAAATAATTCAGATAAACAGATCACCCAGCATGCATTGCAGCATGAAGCTTTCTTTTGTTGATTGTCATCATTGTTGAGTTTCATATGCAGATTCTTGATGTCGTTGTGTGTTAAAGTGGTTTAACAGATTGCGAATATGTTAATTCCTAAAAAATCACAGTATATCAAACTACAGATCCACAGAGCTGACACATTAATAAAACAAACCCAATTATTAACAGTGATCTAAACAATTTCAAAATACATGCATTACCATTCAGAAGTAATCATCTCTTTGCTACAACTAATTTATTTTAACAGTTATGGCTGAAGGAAACCTAATTTAACATTAAAATAGAAGAGCCAAGAGCTCAACTAAAGCTAAAAAAGATCACAATAACGGTGATTTTTGCAGGTACAAAAGTGATACTGATTCAATGCAATGAACATTGACAAATAATCAATTTTTAACCTTGATTCAATGGTTGCTTGCTATCTTACGGCACTCAAATCATTCAACTCAGTTTATTTCAAAGAGTGTCACTTAATTTATTTCCATGTGTAAACTCAAAATTTCAACCAGTTTTTACTTTGTACAGACTGGACATCAATATTAGACAATCAGGAGACGCCATGAAAAGCTATAGAAACAACTTTCATTTTTGGCCCATAAAGGGACGTCTTTTCAATGTATTTAATATTTTTGATGGGACTCGAGTGGACTCGGGCATAAGTCCAATTCCGAACATGTTCGAGTACGAGTCGAGACCGAGTCAAAATGCACACAAGTCCATGACAAGACCAAGACCATTAAAATAAGGTCTCGAGACCGAGTTCAAGACCGAGTCCGAGTCTCGAGACTTCAACACTGGAACACGCTTATTTGAGCCATGCCTTGCCAAAAAGAGCTTTCAGAGGATCTACGATCAAGAATTGTTGACATAAAGCTGGCAAGGGTTACAAAGTTATTTCAAAGACTTTAGAAATTCACCAGTCTACAGTTAGGCAAACAATCTACAAATGGAGACACTTTGGGCAGGCCTCTAGAGTGCGACCTTATTTCTCAATGGTGCGACTAAGAAAAATCTGAGGTCGCACCGGTGCGACCAGCCGTTCGACGGAGAAAAAAAGTCTCCGCGACTCTGAAAGTCTCCCTGTGATTCAACAACAGACACACATTAGGCCCATATCATGGTTTAAACCAATCAGAGATAGTGAAGGGCGGACCCCCCTCTGATTGGCCGTGGTCCAGATTTTCCTGTACGTGTGTGTACGAGAGGTTGCGTTAACCGAAAATTCTCTGTCATTGACAAAAAATGTTTACCAGTGAAAAATCTGAAGGCCGTCCGTCCGTCCGTCATTTTGACGGATTACAATGAGGGCAATTTGTAACTCCTCGTTTCCCGTTTGCGTTATATGCTCGCGAAGGGACGTGCGTGTTTTCACCTGTCATTGTTACTGACTAGACATATGTGATGCGATCTGGGAAAACCCGTCGGATGTCGCGCTGGGACACCTATCAAAGTGTATCGATGCACATTTCCTGCCAGTCCTGTGTAAACTACGGCATGCAAAGTTTTCGTGAGATGACAGAGCTCCCCGTCTGCAGCACCGGGAGTTATCCGATCGCAAAACATACGAGGGATGATCAAAAGTCCAGACACTATGCACATGATAAACAACGTAAAACTTGCTTCACTGCTTATTAGTTGTTGTCCGTAATGTTTGCTAGTTTCCTTGTGTAGTGATAATGGCAGAGCTCTCGTTCTTTAAGTGTGCCTGCACCGTTTTCCTTACTTTCGTTTTATTCAAACGGTTTTGAACAGTATTTTTATAGACTTCAACACTGGGAAATGTTTTTTATTAAATTGTTATTAGAGTAAGTCTTTTACCACTGTAAAGTGACTTTTACTTGTGATACTGCTGTTGTGCTTTTATTTTCATCACTTAACTTTAAACCCGTTTTCCTCCAAATTCCGTTCCTGAAAATCATAGTGCTTCAGCTGACCTCAGCCATAACTTTTGTTACATACACAAGGTATGAGCAAAATAAAAACTGATTTGGAAAGGGCTTGAATATGGTATCAAAAACTGTAATATATAAATTTGCACCATGTGTTGAGTTTTCCCAGATCGAATCACATATGAACATAAACATTAAAACATTAAATATATAGATGAATATAAACAACAACGGCTTTATTGGGCATTCAGTTGTATTAAAATAAAACAAGTTCCGAGACGCAAGTACAGCGTGATGACGTCACGAACATACTAATTACCACGTAAAGCCACCTTGCACCATAGAGACGGGTAATAATAGATTATGGGTTAAAAAAACGATTTTTTACGAGCCTGTCAGTCAAAATGATGGACAATAAAAAAGTCTAGCGCAACCTCTGGTGTGTTCGTGTGCTGCAGTCAGACAGAGAGGTGAGGAGCCTAGGCCCGTCAGTTAAACAGAGTGGATGTAGCCAACTTCATGGAGATGCAGATTTCATTTTCCAACAGGACTTGGCACCTGCACACAGTGCCAAAGCTACCAGTACCTGGTTTAATGACCATGGTATCCCTGTTCTTAATTGGCCAGCAAACTCGCCTGACCTTAACCCCATAGAAAATCTATGGGGTATTGTGAAGAGGAAGATGCGATATGCCAGACCCAACAATGCAGAAGAGCTGAAGTCCACTATCAGAGCAACCTGGTCTCTCATAACACCTGAGTAGTGCCACAGTCTGATCTACTCCATGCCACGCCGCATTGCTGCAGTAATTCAGGCAAAAGGAGCCCCAACTAAGTATTGAGTGCTGTACATGCTCATACTTTTCATGTTCATACTTTTCAGTTGGCCAAGATTTCTAAAAATCCTTTCTTTGTATTGGTCTTAAGTAATATTCTAATTTTCTGAGATACTGAATTTGGGATTTTCATTAGTTGTCAGTTATAATCATCAAATTAAAAGAAATAAACATTTGAAATATATCAGTCTTTGTGTAATGAATGAATATAATATACAAGTTTCACTTTTTGAATGGAATTAGTGAAATAAATCCACTTTTTTATGATATTCTAATTATATGACCAGCACCTGTATATGGCATGAGTAAATATATTATGGTCAATATATTTTTACACATCCAGTACCATATCTTATCACATGTACATCAATATATTATAAAGTATATTACTGATTATAAAATTGCATATATTGTGACATATAAGTAAATATATTGTGCGGCAAGTATATAAAGCAAAAGTAAGTATATAAAATGGCAATTCCTTGTATTATTATTTTATGTATTATTCAATATATTGTAATATATTTACACAATATATTATTCTTTATATTTTCTAATATATTGTACCATTATGCCATTTAATATATTTTAAATTCATATATTAGGAAATACATTTTCTTTCTGCAAGGGATTTTGGCCTTATTCAACAGACTTGGTTGAGGAATGAGCTAAATTTTGTATGGTATAAGACAAGCGTGGAAGTGTAGTACTTTTATGTCCTTTGACAGCTTGACAGTGTCGCCATCCATTGCTGTTGAATGGCAAACTGCAGCACATATTTTTGACAATTTCATTTTGTGCTCCATCATATAAATAGCTATTTTACACTGGAGTTTCTGGCCAAGTCAGGAACAGCAAGATTTGGCGATATAATGTGGGTGTGTAAACGCTTAACTTTCTGCAAATGAGGGTTGACCCAAAGCTGTGACTGTCACTAGGAATTAAGGCAGTGGAGCGTTTATGATGTGTTTCCTATGAAATACTGCAGTCCATTTTCAACACAGATGCAAAAAAAATATAAATGCTTTCCTTTACAGAAGGCAAATTTTAAGCAGCAGAAAACATTTTGATTGTCAAAATAGGATGAGATTTTTTTTAAGCAATGAGCAATTGTGTAACAGTGATGTTGTACAGAATACAAATATAAATCAAACAAATATCATTTGCTGTTACTGTTACTGACACATTAGGTCCTTTTTGGATTATTTTTGTTGCATTACAGTATTTAGTTTGTATGCGCTTCTATTGTATGTAACATATTATTGTAAACAAAAAAACTTCTACATGTTTTTCACCTTGTATTCAATAGCTTGAGGTTCCTTGTATTACAGGTGAAAAGCAACAAAAAAGGAACAATGGACTTTGACGGCTCAAGTTCACTTTGCAATCTTCTGTGCTTTGAATGGAAGAAACCTTCATTGTGTTTTCTGCGGGAAGTGACTTAAATCCCCAGACTGAAAAACACAAAAGTGTCCATTTGAGCAAAACAGTAACAAGGCATCTCTTCTCCTTTTCTCTCGCTACAGACGAGAAGGAATCTCATTACGAGTTGTGCCTTCTGTGAGTTAGATCAGAATGGATCACACATCATCACATTGCTGTACGCAAGTATCGCTTCCGGCTGATGCTAATGCTGTTTACTCCGAGCACACTCTTCATCAGGGTCAGGAGGAATAACATTGGGAAATCTGTGCATTTTTCTTTGGTTTAGGAATAATGACAATGTCATTCAAGAAGTCCATTAAAGTGAGTCTGAAGGAACAGTATGGAAAGCAAGCGTTCTATTTGTCTGTGCTCTGATGCCACAGCGACTACCAGGTCTACTCGTGCAGCAAACATGAAACCACTAACACAGACATCCTTCACATAAATCTTTATTTGTGATCTGTAGTAGATGAAACAGTGATCATCAGTCTAACCTGATGATCAACATAAACATTTGTCTACAATGATAATCCTCGCTTCTGGTGTATCATTAGGTACAAACTTAATCAAACCTTTGCTTCATACATCATGTTGAGGTCTTGAACACTGCTTCCTGATGCCCTGGCTCATGCCTCGCTCATTACAAAGCGCAGTTTTGGAATTTCACATGCACATTAGCTCATTAAAACAGATTATATTAAGGCACATCATTAATGTATTGCAGCATTAAAATGATCAGGGAAAATCATGATTTCAGTCAAGACTACCTGATGTGACTATAGAGTGAGTTGATGTAACAAAAACAAATGTAAGAGATAGTTAAAGGTGTAGTGATCTAGGACCACAATTTTAACCCGAGCTTTTGTTATATAAGAGGGAATCGTATTCAAGCGAACATCCTGTAAGTGTCAGACCTGAAAACGCCCTTGTTACTGAAATTACAACTGTTATTGACAAGAGGCTCAGCGAATGCCAGGTCCTGGAATGCACCTATCTATAGGTTGAACACCGCCACCACAGAAGAATATCAATGCCTACTTCTCGAGCCCTGCCCACTGGTTCGTGCAGGACAGTACTGAACACAAGCTGCACGGAACCAGATAGAGTGAGTGTAAGCATCATGCTGTTAAAGATCGCAAAATATTGTGCAGTGCCTGGTTGTGGAAGAACACAGTATACACTGCATAACCTTCCTTCGGATTCCGACAGTAGGAATGCATGGTTGAAGTTCATTTTTAAAGACGTTCCAGCTCACGTGGGGAAAACATTGAGCGTTTGTTCGCTTCATTTCAACGCGGATTCCTTGAACAAGTCTTTGCGGAGAGACTAAAATGAAAAAGCAGTGCTGTGCCGTCAATATTGGATCCGATAGGAATGGTGCAGCAGTCTTATGTGAGTAAAACATATTTGTACTATGCGTCACTATTGCTTTGTTAGAGATCGCTTGATATGCCCTGATAGTATTACCTGGGGACCTCTAGTCATTTGTAATAATTGTAAACTTTAAAAAAACGAACAAAAAATATACAATGAAAAAGAAAAAAAACACTTTGATAATGAAAACAATAAACTCAATTGCAAGAATGTGACATCATTTTCAAATAAACTGCTATTTTTCTGAACAATTTTCTAAGTTTCGTTTTTGCAAATAATATTGTTGTGAATTCGCTGCTAGATTTTTCATTTGCACTTTTCAAGTTTTTGTTTACACTTCTCAAGTTTTCGTTCGCCTTTCTGGCACAAATCTCACGTGTGGGCGGGACTTATGGCCACTTTACTCTCATTGGTTAGTGAGATTTGGATTGACAGCTCCCTGACCAGGAAGTCGATACTGAAGACAGTGCAGCAGATTAGAGAGCAATATGCTTGCGGTTTTCTGTATTGTATTGTTTTAGTGTTTGTACTTAATTACTTACTTATTTTGTTAGTATATTAGCAGGGTTGCCAACTTTCACGCACTTAAAAGTAGGACACGCTTCCAGGCTCTATCATGCCGTAACAACAAGCCAACGTCGAGCAAATACAGGATAGCTAGCCATATTCACATGCAACTTTACGTGGGTTTAGAGGCCGTCAAGACAGCAGTCTATAATTTATAATTACAATGATATCAGGAAAACGAGATGCCTAGTGAGTTTTGAGGAGATATACAATAAAGTGTTATGCTTCCAGTTCATATTTCTAATGTATAGATTATAATCGTGGTGGAATTTTATGTATTGTTTCTATCTGTAAATGTTTGTTTATAGTTTATGAAGTCTCTCTTCTGCTTTTTTTTAACCTGTTTTATGTAGGTTTGTAAATACATAATGAAATTGTTGTTTGCAAGAGGCAGACTAAATTAATAAAACATTCTAAAGGCCTCTAATTGTGTCACCTTATGAATTTGTTTTGTTGTAGCGTTTAAAAAACATAAATGTCATTTGAATGTATTGGTACTGTTTTATGAGGTGTACTTTCTGTGAATGTAAAGAAAGGGGTATAATACTGTACATTCATCATGAGTTTAAAAAGAAAGATACAGTACTTGACTTATAAGTGGACTTAATTCTTTAAAATGAGACTGTTTGCAAGAGCGACATCGTCATCCTCCTCCTCAGCTGGACACAAGTCACCCTCAGGTACATTTATGTAACCAAGATAATAAAATCGCTAAATGTTTCTCTGTACAGTAAGTTACTATGCAGCAATGTTTTCATTTAGCACGTTAATTTCTCACAACCAAATAATCTGTAACGTGTCTTTATTGTATGTTATAATGCAAATTGTTCGTTCCTTTTTAAGAAAATAATCTTAATAGTCCATAAAATAATACCTGACAAAAAATATAAAGCACACAATGAACACGCTTAGTAAAGACAGAATTGCTACTGTACAGGAATAAAACTTTTAGTGATTTTTTTTATTATCTGAATTACATTAATTTACCTGAGGCTGAGGAGGACGATGAGGAGGACGATGATGAGGAAGACACTTGGATCCACACCGCGCATGACTTACCAACTTCAAATACCAATTACTAATATACTAACTCAATAAGAAAGTAGTTTTAAGTACAAACAATAAAGATAACAGCATGCAGATCGTTCTCATAGATTCATTGCACTGTACTGTCTTCAGTATCGACTTCCTTGTCAGGGAGCTATCAATCAAAAACTCACTAGCCAATCAGCGTAAAGCGGCCATAAGCCCCGCCTACACGTGAGATTTGTGCCAGAAAGGCGAACGAAAACTTGAGAGGCGTAAACAAAAACTCGGAAAGCGCAAATGAAACATCTAGCAGCGAATTCAAAACTATTATTTGCAAAAACGAAACTTAGAAAATTGTTAAGAAAAATAGCAGTTTATTTGAAAATCATGTCATATTCTTTTCATTATCAAAGTGTTTTTTTTTTCTTTCTCATTGTATATTTTTGGTCGTTTTTTTAAAGTTTGCGTTCATTTTTATTGACACAAAAGTAATCCCATACGCGCCCGGGCTGCCAGAATATTTGCATTTTTACAGGTATTGTTGCTTGAATATTCAACAAGCAGACTGTCCAAAATTGTGTAACAAATGATTTTCACTAGGCTATATTACAAAATGTCTATTTAATAACCAGATTAAAATTGAGTTTTTAGAATGAAATCTTCTCCCACATTATAACACAAGTCATTTACCAGTACAATATTCTGTACTGTAACATCAAATGCATCCCCACTTTGCATGCAGCTTCTACGACTGAGGAGTATCAGTGACAAAACGTCAACATCCTACGCACTTACTAACCCATTCACACAAGCACTGACACACAACACAATCTTCTAGAGTGCACAGAAAGTCTAATAAACAATCATGTCAAGAAGAGAAAAAGCAATTCAATTATACACAGGAAACAACCGCATTGCCCATGTTCTCCAGGGGACGGCGTGTTAATTTTGAAACGGAACCAAACTTGTACAGTGTGAAGATGGATTTCCACCCACCTGAACATGTCTGCATTAAATGACCTATTGACATTGCAGCGTCAGCGCTGCTTCATGCGTGTCGCATGTGAGAGATGACAGGCGGACGGATTGAGGGCGCATGAGGTTTAAATGCTTTGCGCCTCAAATGTCAAAAAGCGCATATATGATACGCTCGCTCCAGCGAGGCCCTCTCCGAGGAACACGAGCAAGCAATATCAATGTTCAGGCAAGGCCTGCAGTGCACAAAAGAGCTTCAAATAAGATGGATCGTGCAAAGCCTCTCCATCCATGTGACAACTAGGAATGATGACTTGACGGTAATGTTGCAAAAACGTTGAAGGAGGTAATAAGGTAAAGAAGAGGCATGAGCTGTCTACAGAATTTCAGGGGAGGTTTACCTGCATATCTTATGACGAATGAAGATGTGCTTAACGTATGTGCAGTGGGAACAGTCAACAACAAATCTCTCAGAAAACAGTACAGGCGAGATAAATACGCTTAACATGCGGCCAATATTCTGCAGAAAAATGGTACTCTGCGTCTCCTGTGCAAACTGTTACCCTCCTTTTTTGGCACCCCTAAATACTCATTCACCGAGTCTGAAGGTTTAAAGTAAAATGTGCCAGTGACACCTGCCTAGGGTTGGGAATCGAAAAATCAATTCCAATTTGGAATCGGAATCGAATGACTAGGAATCGGATCGGAATCGAAAGGAATAGGAATCGGATACTTGAGATTAAAATTTGAATTCCTCTTATCAATTCCTGTGTGCATATTTTCAGAAAAGTAAATGCGTTGAATGATCTGCTGATATCGCAATAAAAGCCCTTATGAAAATTATTGATATTTTTTACTATAGTAAGCATTTAGCTATAGAATTTGCATTAAAGCACAGGAATCACAAATTATATATATATATATATATATACAAAACCATAGTTGCATTATAGTAACTGCAGTTTAACCATGATGTAGTTCAACTATGATAATACAAATTGTAATAAATCAGAAAAGGTGTGTTTCTATGTTTAAATATACACAAAACGGTGCTCATAAATATATATATATATATTGCAAACAAGTCAATAAGCAGGCTAAATGACCATACAGGTTGATATCTAAATGTTTTACTTCAACTGTGAAATCGAAACTGGGAATCGATAAGAATCGAAATTGATAAGTAGAGTCAGAATTGGAATCGGAATCGATAAAATTGAAACGATTCCCAACCCTACACCTGCCCTCTTCTTAGCTTTAGTTATATATGTATGGCACACTGCCAAAGAAAAGCTCTTGATCTTCAACGTATGGCGTTGCAATGCATGCAAAACTATGGCTTTTAATTAAAGAATATACTGTTAAAATGTGTTTATAATGTGTTCTACCTGTTCGTAAAGTTCTTAATACTATGAAAAACAATTGGATTTTTGTTAAAAAATGAAGGCTTCCAGCTGTAGATTCGAGTTGACTCCAGCTCTAAGGTCCTCCAAATCTAATAATGAAGTTAGAAATAGATGGATATAAATGAGGATGTTACAGAAGAGTATGGTAGTGAGATATGCAGACAATAATTTAAGACAATGATTGACAGGGTTAGATAAACATGTTCTTTTAAATCCTTCATTTAGAACTTGGGAAGTGTTTTGCTCTTTTTCATAAATGCATGCACTGCTGCTGAACTATTGGAAAGGTTGATTTGTCATTTGTCTCATTTTGATTTGTTAGACCAGGGGTTCCCAAAGTGGGGGTCGCAAGGCCGCGAGGGCGGGGTCGCAAGATGATTTCCAGAAATATGTATGTAATCAATAAGTGTAACAAAATATAAAAATATTAGTTAAGTTAAAAATAAAACCAGGCAAATAAAAAGCCATCAGCCTTAGGAATTTCCTCCCCCTCAATCATGACCCCTGAGGTGATTACGTCACATTAATGACATTAGCAACCGGTTAGGTTAGGCTCAGCAAGTCCATTTACAGCACCACGTTAAACAGTCCCATGTGCACGCAGATTATTTTTCAGGCTTTAAATTTAGGATATTCTTATTTGTCGAATTGAAACGTTGATTAATATTGACCAAAGACAAAGCAGGGAGGCCAGCGGAGGAGGGCAGAGAAGCGCCGCAATCAGAGAGGCCATCGTCCTCAGGTACGAAAAGAGGCACATTCATCAGCACTCGAATCAGTTTGATGAAATTAGACCATCTGTAGTAATAGTTCATAGTTTACAGGGCTCTAGAGTGTGACCTAATTTCTCAATGGTGCGACTAAAAAAAATCTGAGGTCTCTGCGAAAGTCTCCCTATGGTTCAACAACAGACACATTAGGCCCATATCGTAGTCTAAACCAATCAGAGATAGTGAAGTGCGGACCCCCTCTGATTGGCAGTGGTCCAGATATTCCTGTAGGTGTGTGTAGTGTGTACATTTGAAAATGCATGTGCTGCAGTCAGACAGAGAGAGGTGAGTAGCCTAGGCCGGTCAGATAAACAGAGTGGATGTAGCCGCAGATGATGAGAGAAGATGAAAAGATCGATTGACAACTTTTTCTTTAAGAATGTTAAGTTAAGGCCTGATCTGTCCGAAAATCATAACCAATGCTCTGACACGCTAGACTGCGACTAAATGGTCTCATTTTGCGACTATTTTTCCTGCAAGTGCGACAAGTTTTTCTTAATGGTCGCACCGGTGCGACTGCCAAACTGATCAATATATAATTTTTGCGTATTATAAATTTAATGCACAGAAATGTTATATTGCGCAAGCGGCGCATTCAGTCACTCATTTCCCCTCCTTCAACCATTCACTTATCTATCAGTGCCCCCGCCACCAAAGACGTAATTCACCAAAAGTAAGAGACAAAGGACCAAAAGAGCAGACGAGTGAAGCGCTCAATCTTGCAACTGAAATAAATATGCAGAATACAAGAATTTCCCCATCTAAGGTACAAAACAGCAAAGATAACGAAATGTAGGGCTGAAACGATTCCTCAAGTAACTCGAGTAATTCGAATACAGAAAATCATTGAGGCAAATTTAGTTGCCTCGAAGCTTCGTTTAATCCATTCAACTACATTACACACGTAGCACTGCGTTTCCCCATGGACCGTTATTACTAACGCACACAGCCCACTAAACTCTGTTCATGTTACAGGGCTCTCAAGTCTCAAGCATTCACCGTGAGACACACGCATTTTAATCTGTTCACACGCTCACATGTGTTTCTCATGCTGATAAATAAGTGATAGCTTATTGAAATGGTGAACTGCTATTTTACTTAGTTTTAGTCTATTTTGCGAGTGAAACTTGTTTTCCGGCTGCATTGAGTCCATCAAACTAGATGCGGATTTGTGGTCGCCGAATCCTGTTATTTACACGTCATCTGGCTGTTCTGCATCTCTGTGTGAATGAACTGCACAGTTTAACGTGCTACACGCGTGATGCTCATAAATTTGTCTGCGTCTTCACTGAATGAGGACATGAACTTCACCTCTAGAGTTGCTCTGAGTTTATTTCACGAACATGTTATTGTTTGAGTGAAGAAACAGACATACTAAAAAATAAGCATCATCCGACAACCTGCCAAAATAAAAGTCATAGGCTATTTATTGCTATTTAATAGTAAAAAAAAGAAACTAAAACTAATTTATATAAACTAAATGCATCATGCATAAGCTGAAGTTAGTTGTTTACCTTTGAAATTATTCTTTCTATTTTTATTCATGTTTCTTATTTACATATTTGTATTATATTGCATTTTGAATTTAATATGGCGAATGGAATGTACTAAATGGGTTTAGTTTTCACAGATATTAATGTATGCAATTTCAGCAATAAATATGTTAATTTTTCTAAAAAGGAAACAAATTAGTTGTTCATTTTAAGAGACCTGTCTTATTATCTCTTGTAGCCTATATTTAGTATTGCTTCTTAATAAAGAAAAAGTACTTATTATCCGAATACCCGATTAAACGATGGAAAAATCAGTAGAATACTCGATTAGTAAATGAATCGATAGCTGCAGCCCTAACGAAATGTGTTGCGAGTATTGTATGCATGTGAAGCTAATGCAGGAAACGTGTTTAAACTTTAAGCACTAAACTATTGTATAAGTCGCTATTGATAGAAGCCAAACGTGTATCAATGCAGCTTTCATGAAGAATAATCAATAAAAGCCTTCAGGTCTCGCGGGTTGTTTGAGATATGCGCGCGCCCAGAGAGTCAGAGCACAAAATACTAAACGGAGTTCTCTTTCACGCCTTCTTACTCTGAAACGGACATATAAACACAAAATAGCGTAAAAATCCCCATATTAACAAGAAACCTTGTAAAGGTATTCAGTTTCTTGACCAAACAGTTGGGAAACAAAACACACGTGTGTTCCAGTATAGTGCGCGAGCTCTTAAAGGGGCAGCAGCATAATAAAGATCTCTGTTTATAATGTTCATCAAACAACAAAGGACGGGCCCAAAAACACTCACTGATATTAAAGGAACCGTGTTCTCTTATAGGAGTTGTTAACAACAAATAAAGGAAGAAAGTAGCTTTAAGAAAGATGTGCTTTATATATGGTAAAGTGTTGAAAGAGAGTTTACAAATACAATAAAAATAATTCAATCATAAACAATGATTTGTATTAATTTCTAATTGATTTATTAATGTATTAAATACATTTTAATGAAGTTTTAGTGATTCTTTTTTCTTATCTCACCCCACGAATCTGGTGCTATCAAATTAAGGGCTGGTGCCACCAACTGAATAACTTGGTAGCACCAGTGCCACCACTTTCAAGTGTTAGTCTAGAGCCCTACTTTCTTGTAGAATTGTGCTTCAAATAAAGAACTTTATGTTGATCAGATTGTTAGTTATTAATTTACAAGTCAATATTGCCTATATGGACAGCGATTTAAAGGTCCCCTCAGACGAGCACTTTCAACAAGTTGGTATGATTTATTAGGGTCTTCATGAAATGTCTGGAACATATTTTGCTTAAAAACACTCAATGGCTGTGTAAACAAAACCCTTCTTGCCTCGTCAAAAACAGCTACACTCACATCAACCTGTTGTGGTGCATGTCTATTTAACTGATAATGAGTTACAGCGAACCCCACCCTCCTTCTGTTCGACATGTCAACACAACACACGTGTAGTAACTGCCATGGCAATGGTTTAGCTAAATGATATTTCCTGAATTCCTCTGCAGTTAGTTTCGTCTTACACGTCTCAAATCATTCATCCGGAGACTAAAAAATCAGTAACAGCAAACAGCGCTCACGTTGTGCGTGTATGCTTACCTAAAATCCACAGAATCCACTGCAGATCTCAGCGGAATTACATGGATTTTAGCGCTTGTCATTGACAAGTTATAACGTTACACACACAACGTGAGAGCTAGTTTGCTGTGACAGATTTTTCAGCCTAAGCACGAATGATTTGAGACGTTTAAAATGAAACTAACCCCAGTGTTCGCCCCTGTTCATTAGAAAAACAAACAGCTTGCCGTAGCTAAACATATTAACGCACATAATGTATTAACATTCATACAGCTAAACTCCAATTGTCCATCTGCACTTATATACAGTAAGTTTAACACTGGCTTTGAATGTTCTATTTAGCCCGTGACTGACTTAACTCCCTTCGCTATCATATGCTAACGTTATCCTCCTATATATACGGTACATGTACGTCAATTCAGACTGTTGATAAATATTACTTACATTGGCAGTTTTGTCTCGTTCAGTCGGTCTCGATCCCTCTTGAGGAACAACTTTGAAGCTAATCCTGCTTGTACTGTCCCAGGTTGAAAAAGCACTCCGGTTTGAAGTGATTCGCGCAAACAAGCAGGTTTTTACTTATGGTTTCTGATGGATTTCCACTAAAAATAAAATAAATCCACTCCTGTCTCTTCCTAGGTTTGGACTCTGTGCTGCGACAACATTGCATGTTGTCCACAGACTTTAGTCATGGCATCACGTACACCGCTGTCGCTTGTGAAAACAACAATGGCGGAGCGCGGTGGGTGGAACTGTGTAGATTAAGGGGTGGTAACATTATAATAAAATCCGCTTTGGACGTCACAATTGGAGCGAAATCTGAACGGCTCAATTTCTCACATGGTTGCAGGGAAAGGCACACAAAAACAAACTTACTGGGTTCTTATTTTTCACGTTTTCTGGGTTGCTAGATGCACCGGGGACCCGATTATAGCACTTAAACACAGAAAAAGTGGGGTTTTCATCTCATGTCTTCTTTAAAAAAAAGGGAATTTGTAAAACTTGTAAAATTTGTTAAATGCGATGCGGTCGAAAATTTGGGTGCACCTAATTTTTGTGCACCAGCGCAAAAAAGTTAGTCTTAGAGCCCTGGTTTATGTATAACAACAAGTAAAGTAATGAATAAATAACTATAAAATAATATTATGTTAGACTGTGCGATTTTGTGTTGTCATCATGTTTGGATGGAATAGGTCCATGTGCGCATTTGCATGCAACGTTTGTATATTTTAACCACCTCCGAGGATAGTGGGGGTCTCCAGTCACTGGCACTGTTATTTTGGGGGTCGCGGGCTGAAAAGTACTATATTCTAGACATTTTTTTTAAAGTGCTACAAAGGAATTTAAAGATCTGTTAGATGACTACTATATTCTAGACATTTTTTTTAAAGTGCTACAAAGGAATTTAAAGATCTGTTAGATGACTACTATATTCTAGACATTTTTTTTTAAAGTGCTACAAAGGAATTTAAAGATCTGTAACTTTTTTGGTTAAAAATAAATAAAAATCAGTTCTGAAGCAAGTACACAATAAATCAGTTTACAACTAACTGTCTCCTCACCTTATCCCAATTCACAACGGTAAGCGTATAATAATGGTTAAGTTGAGCTGTCAGGTACAATTGTAGAAAATGTCAGTTTGAAGTCATTCGACCTTAATGAACGTTAAGCTGCAATTTTGTTCATTTTTTTAAACAGAAATAGCAGCATAGAGGTGGAAGTTACAGACTATAAGAATAAAAGTCTTTTACGAAAGTGTTTCAGAGCGTTCCACATTAGCATGCTAACAGTCTTTTTGTAACTGTTAGACTGTCAGAAAAGTAAAACTGTCTCTAAAAAGTGTAAAAGCACACCCTCTGCACTATTTACAGATGCTTTGTTGTTTTGCATCTGTTGTCTAGCAGTATCTTGTTTTAAAACTTATGGTAAAATAAGCTGTTGGGCATTACCATAAGCCTATGATTCTCAACTCCTGAGGTCACACTGTTGTACACACTGTGTACTGTATGTCTGCCTTATTTAACACACCTGATTCATATCATCAGCCTGTTAAGAGAGATCTCTATAAACAACCTGAGTGTGTCCGATAAGAAATATATACAAAATGTCCAGAGCAGTGCGCCCCAGGACTGGAGTTAAGAACCACTGCTCTTAACCTAAACAGATTGTTTAGTTTCCATAGCAATTTTGGAGTTTGCCTGTATTCTTCGATCTCTCTAAACTTGAGAGCTCCTTGTTAATCCTCCTGGAGAAGGAACATTTGTGCAGTCTGTCAAGTGTAACCGTCACTAAGCAAGTTCGCTCTGTTCTAACACCATGCTTCACAGATGATTGTCACCCAAAGGGTAAACAAAACAAAAGATGCTTGCACTCTGCTGGGACTTTTGACTTATCAATACCATCAGTCAAGTGCCTTGCGTGTCACTGTGCATTATCTCTTCTGTCGAGGCACTCTTGCCCGTCAGACGTGACAGGTTTCAAGCTCACCGCCCTCATCTCTCCACACTGATGTGCTGCGTAAACAACTTATCTGTTAGCCAACCGTCTTGTGATATCATATCAATTCTAGACGCCCCAATTTGATAACCTGCCGCCCTTCCATTGACCGACCATGTTTGATCCCTCAGGATTGATCAATAGCTAGCGCAATCCGCAACTTTATTCCAGGGCTGTAGCCACGTCCACCTTTGTCAAGTCCAAGACCAGGACTAGTCAAGACCGAGTCAAGACAGAGTCTAAAGAGGTTCGAGTCCAAGTCAAGTCCAAAGAGGTTCGAGTCCAAGTCAAGACCGAGTCCAAATTAGACCGTCCAAACAGAGACAGAAAAAAGAATCCTCTTCAAATATCAAGACCACATACTTTATTTGTAATGACCAAAAAGCGGATCAAATTAGGTCATTTTATTTACTTTAGGTATAGCAATTTCACCAAAGTCACATAAAGCCGAAGTACAACATCAGATTTTCAGTCTTTTTATTGTGGTGTAACAATCACATTCTGGGCTGCCAATGGAAAATGTTCCCATTCTCAGCTTGTTGACTTGTCAGTGATAACTGCACTGAATCAACATCACTTTTGCCACCGCAATTAATGTTGAAAGAATGTAGAAGTTTCAACAAACATCATTATTGTGATCAGTATTTTCTTTTGTTGGGTTCTTGATTCTTGTGTTTTAATGTTAGGTTTTCATTGTCTGTTATAACAGTGTGCTAAAATACAATTGTTGAGGCACAGTATCAGAGTAACAGTTTAATTTGGCACAGTATCTTAGCGTTGTGAACCAGAACACTCAAATCAGTCATTTAGTATAATTTAATTTAGTAATATTTATCATCTTTTTTTACAGCTTGATCACAAAAAGTATCCTACTCCAAGAGGAAAGATAATTAACTTAATGAAAGTCAAGAGTCCAACTAAAACAAACATATATGCTTCATCAATGGTTTTGTTTGGAAGGAGAAAATATCATCGTCTTGGTCGAGACCAACTAGAACATTTGGCGATTCCAATGACTGAGTCCGAGACAAGTCCAAGTGCAGATACCAATGAGTCCAAGACAAGTCCGAGACTACAGAAAAACTTCCGGACTCAAGTACTACAGCACTGCTCTATTCCTCATTCTGATTAATGCTAGTTGAAATCATAATACCACTATCACTCACAATCTGGCTCGCCTCCAATCCCAAGTAACTCTAATTGAAATGATGAGTGGGAGATGATTAATAGGAAAGAAACGCAGAGTAAAATGTTGACTGGTGGGGAGGTGAAAATTAGCGTGGTGTAGTCAACACAATTATGGTTAGTGTGGCTGTTAGACCAGATGAGTGAAAGGTAGAGAAATGACAGAGGTCTGCATCCCACTCAGTGCCCAAAGCTCACTATAGGTAGTGGGCTGAATTTTTATGGACGAGTCAGGGTCATTAAATGCCTGTGAGCCAGCAGCCTCCAAAAAGTCTGCAAAGAAGATAAGTTAAGCTATGGGGAAAATGTGATGCTGTGACCTCGATTTGCTTGACCTAAAATTAATTCTGTCCTTATCTTTGACTTTGCGAGTCTACTGTTCTCCCTTTCGTCTCCTCAACTTCAATCTCAGCTGCCAATAAAAGTAACTGAACAAAGACAAAAAAAGCGTTCTTTGATGAGGGAATGTCCCCTTCAAGCTAAAGGTTATCAACATTTATTTGAGGTGGATTTGGCTGACAATCAAGACAAAGCCTTGAAGCAACTATAACAATTAACATTATCTGTGTGTCTGACAACTACTTCCATAAGATAAATTCAAAATATTGCCAGGTAACAAATTACCATATCTTATTTGTTCCAAAAGAAATGCTCTAGCACGACAGCTGCAAGAGGTGAATCATTATGAGCCAGTCTGGTTTGGAGAGCTGTAGGCTAGACCTCACCTCTTCTTTTTCACTTCACACAGCTTGTAGTGAGTGACAAGCTCTTGAATCACCTTGTAGAGGCTTCATGCCATTAAAACGGCTCACCTAGTTTACCTCCTGTCAAAATCTATTAACCCCCAGTTCTATAGTCTTTTCTGGTTGTGCGGCTGAAAGGCAGTGATTTGAACTTGTGATGAAATCTCAACACAACCTACTTTATGGTTTATTTACAGTTTCATTTTTAACGTCATTCCAGCATCTAAGGCTATAATCATGCTGAGAACTATTCAATCTATACACATCTTATACACAAGTTGGGGACAATTAAGAATCTTCAATTAACCTAACCTGCATGTCTTTGGGAGAAAACCGGAGCAAAGCCTCGCTGACACAGGGAGAACATGCAAACTCCACACAGAAAGGCCTGTCCCAGCCAGGGCTCAACCAGGGACCTTCTTGCTGTGAGACAACAGTGCTAACCATCGAGCCACTGTGCCGCCCTTCTACTTTATGGTATAACAGTCTCAGTTATCTCCATTTTGTATTCAGAAGAATAGGTCAGAAGTCTTTAACCCTTTGTATAGGTGTTCGGGTCTGTTGGACTTGTTTACCATAAACATTATATATGTATTATATATAAAATAATATCATTAGACATACACTATAGACTGTTTCAAAGTGACAACATAAACAAACGTTACTGCACATGCACGCATTCGTAGATTGCACTTAACATCTTGAACACATTTGCAAATAATAAGAGTGCCTGTAGATTATTTCTGATAACAAGCAAAAGAAACAGAGAAGTACCGTTACTTGACTAAACTTGTTTCTCCAATACTTTGAATTTAGACTGTGATACCAAGGTCAACTGCTAGATGTCAATGTAAGATACTGTTTCTTTAAATATGACCAAACTACAGGACCCATTCAACAAATGTGACCCTGGACGACAAAACCAGTCTTAAGGGTCAATTTTTAGAAATTGAGATTTTTACATCATCTGAAAGCTGAAGAAATAAGCTTTCTATTGATATATGGTTTGTTAGGATAGGACACTATCTAGCGGAACAACAACTATTTACAGAGCTGGAATCTGAGGGTGCAAAAAAATCTAAATATTGAGAAAATCGCCTTTGAAGTTGTTAATCTGAGGCACTGTAGCAGGCCATCCACTCACAAAAATAAAGTTTTTATACATATACAGTAGGAAATTTATAAAATATCTTCATGGAACATGATCTTTACTTAATATCCTAATGATTTTTGGCAAAAAGAAAAATCGTTAATTTTTACCCATACCATGTATTTTTGCCGATTACTAAAAATGTTCCCGTGCTACTTGAGACTGGTTTTGTTGTCCAGGGTCACAAATAGTTTATTTGATCAAATTGACCTACAAAAAATTCAACAAATCGTTTATTTAATACAATTATTATACAATAAAATAATAATATAAATTAATATTGACACAAATTAAATAGAATATAAATAGTTATATTATTTGTCATGATTCTGTTCTTGTCATGAGTTTTTCTAGTTCTGTGGAGAGAGTCGTGACAGTACCATGTCTTTGGTGCTTGTTGTGTTCTGTGTGGAGACACATGGCTTTTGTTATGACTTTGCGCCACGTGTCCTAAAGGTCCCGTCTCTTAGCCCCGCCCCCTTGTCTCCCTTAATCTCGCCCTTAGTGTTAATTGCCATCACCTGCCCTATGCAATTATCCTTTGTTAGTTTCCCCTACTTTAGGCCCTCTTGTTTTTTGTCTGGTGCTGGTTCGTTTTGATTGATTCCCTTTTACATCGTCCATGTAAAGAAGTAAGCCTTGTTAGTTCCAGTTTTGTTCTTGTTTTTCCCCCTTGCAGTAAGTGTTTATTGTATGTATTATTATTCTACCCTTGGTTCCTTGTTCCTTTAAATCTAGATTGAAGACTCATTCTCTATTTTATGGTGTTGCTTGAGAACATTGTGGTCTTATAGTTGTTATGATTTAACTTGCAGCCTTTTTTATTTGTATTTTATGAGTTCTTTTTTATTTCATGTTTTTATACTGTAAATTGTTTACACATTGTACAGCACTTTAGTACAACGCTTGTTGTTTTTAAATGTGCTTTATAAACGTGAACTTGTTTATTTTCCTGTTTGCCCCCTCGTGAGTTTTTGTTTTATAATTAAAGTATTTTTTGTTAACCCTTAACTGTCTGCGTCTGGGTTCTGTACAACCGTGACAATTATAGACACTAGACAAACACAGACTGCAAGTTAAAGGGGTCAAATGACACAGCTAAAACTAATATTATCGTTTGTTTTATATGGAATTTAAATGGACCCAAAACTCACGCGCATGGAATCCGCGCGCGCACGCGCTATGCAAACGCTCATAATGATAACCACGCGCGGAAAGCTGCTCCGCGAGGGCGCATTTAAACTCCGCGAGCGAGCAGAACAGTATCCGCAAGCGGAAAAGAATCCTCGCGCGGGCGCATTTCTGCTCCGCGAGCAAAAACTCAGTCCGCGAGCAGAGGCTTTGACGAGCGCGCGCGCGATTCTCTCTATGCTCTCGCAACTGCTCAACACTTGCTCGCTCGTTGAGTTGACTTCTAAGACTTTGGAGGCGGGACAATGGCAGACTTCTCTGATCCTTTGATTGGTCACTTTTAACATGCACTCACATACAGTCTCCGACATGTATCTTACCCGTTGTACAGATGTCTTAATTTGGCATAACACGATACTTTTTTCTGTTTTTAAACTTGGGTTACAGTGTTATGTATGCCCTTGGCTTTGGATTTACATATTTGGCATCTTGACAGGAAGTTAGAAATAAATAGTTTGGTATGTGTATTCATAATTGCTTTTGTATTGTTAATATTTTCATGAAATTGTTATAAAATTAGAATTAATAAATGGCTACAACAGTATAACTCAAAGCACAAGTTATTATAAATTACAATATGATGTACTCTCTAAAATTTAATTTAAATAATTTGTTTTGCTTTGTTTTGAAAATATTAAAACGGGCTATGCCAGTAAACAGATATTAGATAACTCAAATTTAATGACTACAGGAGACATTTAATTATATTATTATAGTATGTTTTAAATAGGTCATACATGACATGTAAGTTTAACTGCTATATTATATAGCATAATTTTTGTTGACAGATGTAAGAAATCAAAATGTCACTTGTTAAAACACTAACACATAGCTAAGGCAAGGTAATACACTAATCATTCGGTAGTAAGACATGTAATCTGTAGGTGAGTGCATGTTAAAAGTTACCAATCAAATGCGCGGAGACCTCATTTGATTGGTAACTTTTAACATGCATTGTCCCGCCTCCAAAGTGTCAGAAGACAACTCAACGAGAGAGCAAGTGTTGAGCAGTTGCGAGAGCATAGAGAGAATCGCGCGCGCGCTCGTCAAAGCCTCTGCTCGCGGACTGAGTTTTTGCTCGCGGAGCAGAAATGCGCCCGCGCGAGGATTCTTTTCCGCTTGCGGATACTGTTCTGCTCGCTCGCGCAGTTTAAATGCGCCCTCGCGGAGCAGCTTTCCGCGCGTGGTTATCATTATGCGCGTTTGCATAGCGCGTGCGGATTCCATGCGCGTGCGTTTTGGGTGCATTTAAACTCCATAGTTTTAGATGTAATGCAATGTGTCAACACGATTTAAGGTTCAAAAACGCTGTGTTTTCCACATACCGTGCATGTTTATATCTCCTCTTTGCCCCGCCTCTCTGAAACGCGCTGATTTTTTACAAAGCTCATCGCTCTGAAAAGCGAGGTGTGCTATGATTGGCCAGTTAACCAGTGCGTAGTGATTGGTCGACTACTGCAAGCGTTTCACGGAAATGTAACGCCTCTTACCATATTCGGAACATCATATTCCCACGCAATTGTACAGACAGGTGATAATGTCATCGGTACTTCCTTATATCAATTCGAGCCCGAATCTGATATGGAAAATGAAGATGATCAAGCCAATACACCAACTTAGCCAGCGCAACTTGAGCAGGATGTAAAGGATTGGTAAGGTTTTATTAAAAAAATGTTAAATAGTTAAAAACTATAGCTAACTGTTTTACCTTTTATATACGACGTTATAAAGACTATAAACAAACAACCATATACATTATACAGAGTTTGTGTGAGATAGACACAAGCTCGCATTACAGCAGGGAATGGTATAAATAACGCGAGCGCTTTGGCCCTTCTTGATCAACCAGTGTTACGCCACGTCTAGTCGCGACTCAACAAAGACAATAAACCCAAAATAAATACTAAATATAAAAAGACATAAACACGACATTTGTTGCCTCTAGTGGGAACATAATTACTGATTATTAGGACTTATGTTGTCTTTTTTCACGTTGCGCACGCATTTGCATATCACAAACACACGACAAACTCAACTCGCGTTAGCCCGTAACAAAGTCTTTTACAATAAAAATATACTTACAGGTTGCGAATCTGAAGCGCCAGCGAAGTTGTAATGGTTGGATAGCCCCACTTTTTAACCAAAGCTTTCGTGCACTGCCGGCCTTGATCTCTCCCAGGTTCATGAAGCAATCATCTGTGAAATGTGCTGCACAAACTTGAACATTCGGTTTGTACTTTTCTGGAACAGTGTTGTAAATAAAATGTAACCATTCGTTTTTAGTTGTCTCATCTTTTGGCATGGCATACAAAGAGTCTTTCTTTTCGCAACGAAACACACAGCGTCTCCGCGACATGGCTGCGGCGGTGACGATACAATGAGATTTACAAGTACACCCACCTCACTTGCATTTAGATTTGGGTGGTCTTAAGTCAAATCATGTTACGAAGTGACGTACATTCGTCAGGGTGTAGTTACACGATATGTTTCAGGCAGGTTTGGGTTCGCATTCGCTTTTATATAGAATGCATCTTTTGTTCCGACACTTTAATTTTAGCAGTTTTACGTGTCTAATACATGCATGGGCAACTTATAACACACCAAAGACACAGAAAAACACGTGACCCCTTTAACTGCAGTCCAGGCGCACGTCCAATTAAACAGTCTATAAACATGATTTTTGACCCCCACAATATCATAGATTTTATTTTTTTTACAAAACAAATGTGATTTAATAAAGGTAAATTACAAACATTTAATTTATTTAAATTGTTTGTGTTGCTTGTCATTTGGAGAAAGTGAACATATAGTATTTTTACATACATTTCTATGGCTGTATTGATTTAAAACCCAAATAATGTTGTGGGTCCACTAGACCTGCAATTGCAAAATAATATTAAAAAAAAAAAATGTATGGCAAGTAAATGTGTCATGATCTTACCTGATCTGAATTTTTATTTCAGAATGGGACAATCAAAGGCTATATTGTTTTGTGCATATTTTGTTAAACATAAGAATTAAATGAGCAAACAAACATGATGTTCAACAATTTGAGCCAGGTCGTCATGGTCTAGTAAACAAAGTAGGATAAACGCCATAATTTATTAACATGAAAAGAACCATAAGAGTAAACCTTGTGCCCTTGAGCTATTTGGTTTTGAAGAGAATGTCATTCAAATGTATTACAAAATTTATAATTTGTCCTCTCTAAGGACACTGAGGCCATTCTGTCCAGTGCTTGCTTTTCATTGCCAGACATGACGTGGCCAAGTCTCGCTCGAGAAAACCGAATACATAAATTTGACTGTCTAGCTGGCACAAACTCCTTTGTGCATTCATCCCTCCTGCATGCTGACCACATGCAAATTTCAGTTGGGATTGTCAAATAATCCTACTTCAGAGGCGTCAAAAACTGCTGAATCATCGAGGAAAGCCAAATTCTAAGGCTTCTGTGAGTGCAGATACCTTTCTCCCTGACAGAAAAAAGCACAGCTTTTCTTCAGTCATCCAAGTTTGACGTGTAAATCTGGATTTTTCACTTCTTTCCAGACCAGCCGTAAACTGTAAAAAGAGGCTCTGAGCTCCCAGCACATGAGAGGCTGAAGTAAAGGGGTAAAGTCTCTTTAGAGACAGTCACAGTTAAGAATTCATCTTGTTATATGCCTCGCTCTGTCAAAGTGATACTGAAAATAAGAGGTACAGGGGGCAAGGTTAATAACAGCAACCCAAAGTCCATGGTTGATCAGTCGCAATGACTAACAGGGGGTCAAATGTCATTTAAATTCCAGAATTCTTCCTTGACCTTTATAAATGATGAAATAAAAATGTTTTAAAAAATCCATTTGGTATGCCCATTTTAGTTAAAAAAGACATGCTGTTTTGATATCTTGGAAACAGACACTTTCTTTAAAAGTCAGGAATAATGGATGGTTGTGAGGAACAACAGCACAAACTAATAATTCCTCCCAGAAACTTTAATCACTTTGGCACCGTTTCTTTAAAGTTACACACTAATGCAAAACATGAATCTTTTCTTCAAGCGAGTAGACTTAAAGCTAAAGAAAAAGAAGACATGATTGAGACTACACACCACTTCACCTCTTCGCAAATTGTTGCCAGCACCTCTTGGTTTTGCAGAAGTGTTGAAAGTGGGCATATTTTCTTGCTCTGAGCTTTGCATTTGGAGCTATAATTTCACTCTGGCTTGGTGAAGCTCACACGCTAGCTGAAAATGGCTCCCTTGAGGGAGGAGTCTTCTGGAGCTCACGGACCTCTTGCTTTCAGCACTTAACCTGCCATGTTTTTTATCTGCCACTGCTCTCATTACCATGGCCTTGCCAAGAGATCTGGGCAACTGTTTTCAAATCTTTTATGTGGTTTTCAATCTGTTCCAGTGCATTTCGCTGCTGCTTTTCTACGCGCCTTGTCTCTCAGGGGTTAGGCTACACATAGACTACCATATGAGTTAATTTTTTCGTACTGTTGACTTGTAATTAATATCTTTTAAATATGAATTAATATATATCATAATTTATTTAAAACGTTAAAGCCAAATTTCCACAACCTCAAAGGCCTAGAAAATGTACACCCTTTTCACAAGTGTGGCTATTCCATGAAACACACAAAAGCACTCTAATACGTGTAACATGTCATGAGTAGCCATGCAATAGCTTTGCGTGAGTAACAGACTGAAAAAAATGATATTCGCTATAGTCTTCACCACAGCACTCAAATCAATCCAATCCCATTTACACATCAAAGCATGTGGCCTGTTGGGTAAAGCACATGATATAGAATGTTGTGCAGTGGCACCTATTGGTGATTTGAGTCTGGTTTGAGTCATTTACAGATCCTTGTCACTTCACTATCACTTCTATACCATTGTTCAGATTCAGATATCCCTGTAACTTCCCTGCTATGTCAAATTAAAGGCAAAACACACTTAAAATAAAATTTAAAAAATCTTATTTGTGTTTGTGTTCATTCAAACATGGCACCTCAAACATTGTTTCCACAAATAACAGGTTCACATTTTCGGTCTGTTCCTACCACAAACCTATGAAATGACTTCAAAAATATAAAATACCACTTAAATCTAATTCTATTTTTGGAACATTTTTTTGTATTCTATGTAAAAGGCCTGTATAAATAGCATGCATTCATTAGTAACCCAGCACATTAAATCACAGTTCTTGAACAATATGAAGGTGAGTAAATGATTTCATTTTTCAAGACATTAGAATTTCATTTTGGTGTGATTTATTTATTTTCAACATCTGGATGTAAAGCTGCAACAAGAGGTTTAATAAACTGTTGAGCTGCTTTAAAGGGGTTTAAAGAGCAACATGTAACTGCAGGACTGATGGCTTGAATTCATGCCCGAGACGCTTCATGTTTGAGCACTGAAGTCTCTCTCTTTTGCTCTCCCTCTCTCTACCTTAATAAACACACACACACATCTCCCACCCATTCCTTCTTCAAAAGGAAAAGCAAGCTTACATATCTGAATGGGAGAGGTTTACTGTATCCATTACTTCGTGCAGATGATAAAAGCAAATCGAAAAATATGTATTTACTAAATCTAAATCGATTTGTCATGATAGGAAATTCAACAGACAGAACAAACGTGAGAACCAAGTCGTATCAATGTGACACATCATATTTCCGACACAAAGCTAGTTTGTTTTATAGTGCAATAATTATATTATGGGCATGAATATAACAAATATTAATACGTATGCAAACATCAAGATCACTTCAGGATTTCGTTTGGAAATAAGATGCAGCAAGTTTTGATTCATGTCAAGGTTATTCGTTGTTACGAAATAAATTCATTTTCTTTCACAGTTCCCGTCAGCAAAATAAGCGATTATAAAGGAACAACATAGAAAGTAAAAACTCGTTCACTTTCACCTCAGTAAAACGAGATTTACGTCGCATTATTACAAGAGCGTTAGTGAGCTACCGTTCTATAAAGTCAATGAAATTCGGCGTATTAAAAAGAAACGATAAGGAAAAACGCTTTTAAAACTATTTTCATGAAATGTTTTGACTGATACATCCTCTCTGAGTAACAGTCGTCAGCCTTGCCTGTGATAAGCTTTCGCTGCCTGGTCAGGTTTACCTCAGCGCATCTGTGTCTGTTGTGGTGAAAGGAGACCTGTTAAACCTTCAAACAAATAACGTGTTCTTCACAAAACACAGTTAGCAGTGAATCAAACACTGCGGCTTTTTACAAGGACGTGTCTTTTACGACGTTTCCCTCTCTCCAAATCTACATGACAAGCATTTTACGCACCATTCAATCATTACTGTATGAAACGCACCTCACCAGAGAGAAATCCTTTTCTTTTTCCCGATGGACTTCAGACACTTTCGAAGCTCTGGCTGTTGCTCTTCCCCTTTGTGTTTCCACTTATTGTCCAGGTTATTCTTTTAGGTCCACTGAGTGAATTTTAAAGTATTTGCCTCAGATGCTGAAATGAAGGGAAGCGGGGGAGCGCTGGTAAACGCTGGAAAGCCTGCCCTCTTCAAACTAACCTTCCCGCCCCCTCCTTCCCTCACGCGCAGATTGGTGCTGGATGGCGACAAATTTCCCGCTTGGAGGAGGGTTTAAAAACCTTCGCGAGAGGATCGTGTCAAAGCAACAAAGTAGATCAAGGCAGGTCCCCTATCGGTAAGTTTAACCCAGTTTAAGAAATAGGCTAGTTGAAATAAAAACTAAGGTCTGTCCTAATTTACATTACACTGATATGAGAAGAAACATGCTTCATATATGCTAGTTTTGACAATTCATAGTGACCGTACCTGTCAATGTGTCAAACATAAAATAATCCTTATGAATTTAAAACCTTGGGAAGCTAATGCTGTAAGGAATTCTCATAGCATTAGAGATGTCAAACCTGCTGCTATTATTTATTTTCTGATTTCTGATTTAAATGTGTGTTGAACTGGCCGTTTTTCTAGAAACTAGAAAAGCTTGTACATTTGAAATAGGCATGCCATTTTCGCATATGTTTGTTTAGGAGTACGCTAGCATTTCGATAACTTCAAAGCAGAATTTGACTACATTGACAAAAGGACACAAATCAATCAACACTTTTTGATTTATTATTCACTAATAATACTGCATGATGCTATTTACACCAAAAAAAACGTGCTTTGAAAAAACAACACCTGTCACAAAAACACACTAAACAAATAAAAGGATCGAAAAAATGGTGTTGTACACATCTTTTATAACAGCCCAACACAGTAACATTAGCCTAACCAATGGCAGAGGGGTGTTTGGGCAATGTGTCATTATTTTTGTAATTACGTTTGATGCCACTAGGGACACAGAAATTACCCACTGCTATTGTAAATTACCTTAAAATTAATGGCAAGAACACACCACTAAGGATGCAGCAAACAAGCCTGTCTTGGTATGCCTTTTGCATGGACATATGTGTTTATATGTCCTTTATAAGGAGCTTTATTTTCTTTGCATCGCTACAATATGCCCCTGGTCATGTATTTCCGCACAAGTTGCTTACAGTAGTTACTGAATAAGTCTGAATAGCCCTAAGAAAGCAAAAGTTTCTTTCTAGGCTGAATCATGGGTGTCTTTGACTACTGTCAATGAATGAGTTTATTCGGATGAGCAGAATTAACTGTGTTTGTGTGGCGATATCAACTCTCCCTACAGTGAATCACCAATATCATTTGATTTCCAGTCCTGCACGGTGAATGAGGTAACTAATCAGGCGCTTGTCTGCACACTCCAGGAAGCCACAACAGCTGATAAGGAAAAGTCTATATAGGGAACCCTAAAGAAATAATTCTTGCTTTCAAAGCACTTGGCATTGGAGCTCATCCTTTGCATTTACAGTAGAAAACGGAGTTAGCTGAGGTTGGCTACAACCTTATCTCACCTCAGAATTTCAGAGATCAGACAGGTTTTGCACATATTTCATTATTTATTTCCTTACTGTGGGGAAGAAAGTCACTGAATTTAAACTGGTGGGGACTTGATCAAATGATCAAGTGACTTGATCAAAGTAACAGGGTGCCAGGGTGAGCAAGGGTCTTTAAAAAGTATTAAAATTATGAAAATGTGCACTGTAAAACTTTGCTGTAATTTCATAGCATGGTTTGCCAGTAACTTACTATAGATTTAATGTACAATTTTGTTTTAAGCATGAACTTACCTAGTTTATATATTTTTCTTTCATAAAACAAGACTAAATAACTTGGGTCACTTTTCTTGTTATGTAAATGTATCGTAATTTAAAAAGTTTTCAATATTTTTATAGAAAACAAGAGAAAAATGCTAAGGAAGAATGTCAAGTTTTGCAGTGTTGCTGTGCTAACGCTGTCTCTTCTTGCTCATTCAAAGTGTTGAGCCAAAGTCAAAGTGTTTTAATTTTGGTTAAAGTAATTGAAAACAGTACTAATTGGAAAGTATATTAAGTAGTAATTAAATCTACAGTAAGTTACTAGCAAACCTTCTGCAAAAACTACAGCAGTTTTACAGTGCGATTACATTTCCAAAAAATGACTATAGTATCATAACTGTTTTAAAAGGACTGAAATATGAATTGCAGAAGTCTTTAATTTAGGTATCAGATGTCTTCAAAAGTCTACAAAAAATCCCTATTTTGATTATTTAAAATGATAAAAATATCAGTGTTTTTTTCCTACCAGTATTGTCCATCCCTACTAACATTTCATACAATTCAAATAATCACATTAAACCCATAATTTATTAGCTATTTCTGTCTTAAAAGTTCTTTTTCAGAACAGGGCCATTTTCATTTTCATGTTTGTTATATTCATTGAAATTCTCTTTACATCCTGATTGCAATCAAAAAGCAGTCTAAATATTAATATATATATATATAGTATATACAGTATATTATGTAGAATATATGTGGGAGAATGTTTGTGCAGTCATTGCATTCGGTCTGAATGCAATAATAGGATGCCCTATCTGCCTACAGCCATGGAATAAATTAAAAGACGATTTTAAAATTATTTTCCGTTTTTCTGAATTGACTACAGATATGTGTTTAGGTGAAATTATCATTTTTGTTTAATTCTGTGAACCACTAACAACATTTCTCCCAAATTTCAAATAAAAAATAGCTTCTATTTGCATTTTTTTGGAGAAAATGAAAATTTGAGAAATAGGTCAAAATAACAGAAACGATGCACTGTATTTCTTTTCAGGCCTCAAATTCTGCAAAGAAAACAAGTTCATATTCACTTTTAAAGGGGTCATATGACACGGCTAAAACAAATATTATTGTTTGTTTTAGATGTAATGCAATGTGTATACACGATTTAATGTTCAAAAACGATGTATTTCCACATGCTGTGAATGTTTGTATCTCCTCTTTGCCCCGCCTCTCTTGCCCCGGATTTTTTACAAAGCTCATCGCTCTGAAAAGCAAGGTGTGCTATGATTGGCCAGTTAACCAGTGCGTAGTTGGTCGAATACTGCAAGCATATGATGGAAATGTAACGCTTCTTACCATATTTGGAACATCAGATTCCAAAGCAATTGGACTGACAGGTACGCCCACCTTAATTGTGTATACATTTGGGCGGTTTTAGTCAAATCATATCAAGAACTGACATAGATTTGTGGGGGTGTGGTTACACGAAGCGTTTCAGGCAGGTCTGGGTGAGTATTCGCTTTTAGATAGAATGCATCTTTTGTTCCGACACTTTAATTTTTGCAATTTTACGTGTCTAATACATGCACGGGCAACTTATAACACACGCGTTACTGTAGTTTGATTACTTGTTCGGTAACGGAGTAATTTAACGCGCTATCATTTCTAAAATAGTAATTAGACTATAGTTCCAAGCCCAGGTACAGTGGCTTGCAAAAGTATTCATCCCCCTTCATTTTATTCATAATGTACTTATTTTTGTTTTTATTTTTAATAAATTTGCAAAGCTGTCAAAAAACAGTTTTTTGTTTTGTTATTATTGTGCATGGAGTGTAGATTAATGTAAAAAAAATCATTTAAAGTAGTTTAAGATAAGGCAGCAGCATAACAAAATGTGAATAAAATGAAGGGGGATGAATACTTTTGCAAGCCACTGTAACTATACGTTACAGCTACATTACATCGTTGCCATTTTTTCATTTATATTGTAAAAAGCGAAATAGCTTTTTCAAAGTCTGGATGCCTGCCTGTCGCACCCGCGACATCATCGAACTGAAACCTGTAAGCGTCTGCGCGGAAAGAACTACCAAAGCCACTCCATTGAAAACCTGCCATTTTAAGCTAAAAACTCGTAACGGCCAATGCACTCGCCGCGGCTTCAGCGGATTGGGCGGAACGCAGGCAAGGAGACTAGACACCAGATATGATTGGCTGAGGTGCCACTTGTGATCCATGTTAGCCTTTATGCTCCAATTGTAAGTATTACAGACCCATTCATCTCCCTATCACAAGACAATCTTTGGTACTACCAGCGAAAACAAAGCATGGAGAGAGCTGGAAATACCATCATTATTTTGAGTTCATTTCTGTCAAAGGCAAGAACATTGGTGTACATTGTCGGTCATGTGGAGGTAAGCGAAACCCTCTCTCCCTTGAAAAACAACCTGAAAGGGCAATACAGCATGGTTAAACTTAGAAAGTAACGTCACCGGGCACGGAGAGCAATGAATCAACTTCTGTCGAGTGCCAGGCTGGTATTAGCAACATGTTATGTTTGCTCAGACTAGTTTTTGCTCCTCTAACGCTGTTATTTTTGTTATATAATGAAGAAATCATCATTGAAATATGCAGAAGCACTAGTTAAGATATACAAGTTATAAGAAAGGGGAGATTTTTTTACATTATGGAGTATGCACGTTTAGAAACACTACAGTTAACATATGAAAAAATGTTTTAAGTTAAAATGTCACAGAGTTTTATTATTATTATTATTTATGATAGGCTTTTTATGGAATAAGCAGAAATAATGTATTAAAATAATTAAAGACAGGGTTAGTTTAGTTTGTTGCGAGATGTAGTATGCACTTCCCAATAAAGTTTAGTCATCATGAGAAGGCTAAAGAGGTTATTTTGTTTTTTTGAAGGGTGGGGGGTAGTAATGTAACTAGTAATGTAACTATTGGTGTAACTAATTACTTTTGAAATAAAGTAATCAGACCAGTAACTTGATTACTTTTAAAAGGAGTAATCAGTAATTTAATTACATTTCCAGAGTAACTTGCCCAACACTGCCAAAGACACAGAAAAACACGTATTCACGCCATATGACCCCTGTAAGCAATACAACACACTGTAAAAAATTGTTGATTCAACTTAAACATTTTTGAGTTAATTTAACTTAAAAATATTAGTCAACTCAACGAGTTTAGTAAACTCAACAAGAATTTGAGTTCACTAAAACTTTTTAAGTTAAAGCAACAAAAAACAACAAATACTTCAAACACAGCAAATACAACAAATACAGATATTTTTGTATTTAGCAAAAAAGTTCCAAAATAATTGTTTATGTCTTAACCTCAATTTTGATTAGTTTTCATATGTCTAGTCATGCTGTCAGTCTTCACAGTGCTGTTGGATGACTTTATGTCACTACTGAAGTTAAATTTTGTTGAAATTCAACAGACACTGTACTGAAATGGCCACATCTACATCTAGAATGTTCTCTTAATTTTTTTCTGCAACTGCATAACTCCTCACACTCTGCTCTTGGACGTCACATGTCATCATGCAGGTTCAATGAGGCTATGTGCTTTGTACTCATTGATGAACGCTGGTTTGTTTTGGTAAAATACGAAGAAAAAATACCCATTGGGTTATAAATATGCTGGGTTGTTTCAATCAAAAATGGTGGAGTGTTTAAATCCATGATTAATTTATAACTCATGGCTTGACCTTATTTTACCCAACACTTGGTTGAAACAACCCAGCATTTTAGATGGTTTGTCCTTATTTTACCCAACAATTGGTTGAAACAACCCAGCATTTTAGCTTCAAATTTAATTTCTTTAAACATACAGATACCTGTCTTGTACACTGAATATGTCCCAGGTTTGGCAAGCTTAGAGTTCTGTTTGGATTGGCAAGTCTGAGTCACCTTTAGAAGAGAACAGTATTACTGCAAAAGTGCCAAGTTTACTTCATGATGCTTAAAGGCGCAGTATTTTAGTAGTAATTTCCAATATCAAAGGGGTAGTTTGATGATACTGTAAAAGGGCTTGAAATAATGTGAGAAAATCAATCTGATGGGACGTCCACATTTTTTATGAGACTCACTGTTTTGCCATGAGGTGTGATAGACCGCATCTGTGTATGACACCGTTGTGTAGCAAGTCAGGTCCGGGCCCATATGCAAGAACTTTGAACCGGGCCCCATCCGTCCGTTAGCGACCGTGTTGCACATTATTGGACATCGGTTGTTTACTCGGGTGCCTTATTTATATGTTGACGTGTGTAAATCACACTCAAAACGGCAGACACCAAGGGAGTGCAAACTACCAAGTGCCAGAAAGAGGGAGAAAGCGACGCATTTTGCACGTGTTTTTTACACTTGGCATGTGAACGACCCTAACATTTATATGATAATACAGTTGTCAAACATCAAACATTTAGTTACTTACATCGCGCTGGCTCTTTCACTCCTTCACCCTCTGTGTCTGTCAATAGCAAATCCCGCCTTCTTTCATTTGATTGGACAGTAATCCTTGCCTTCTTTCATTTGTTTGGCCACCTCAATCAGATTGACATTGACAAGCTCATTCAGTCTATATAAATTAAAGGGGTGATATGACAGGGCTAAAATGAATATTATCGATTGTTTTAGATGTAACGCAATGTGTATACACTATTTAAGGTTAAAAAATGCTGTATTTTCCACATACCGTGCTGTCACGGTCCCACCTTCTTGTTTCTGAATTTCTAGTCGTGTGGCGGGATCGGGGCAGAGCCCTTAGGTTCTATGTGAGGAAACCATGAGATGTTTATGTTTTTGACATCTCATGTGTTTTCTCGTGTCTTGTCATTGGCCTCGCCCCTCTCGTTTCTTGTATTGTTTCCCGGCCGTGTCTGATTGTCTTCCACCTGCCCTGTGTTTTTATCCCTCGTTTGTGTTTCCCTTTAAAGCTTCCTCATGTTCATTGTCTTGTGTCGGTTCGTTATGGTTGTTACTTGTGGTTTCATGTCCCAGCTTTACATTGAGGTATTGTGTTTATGCTCAGTTTATCACCCGTTGTGTTTACCCATGTTCTTGCACGTGTTTTGCCTTCAATGTTAAGACGTTGTGTCGTGTTTTATTTAGTCTGTTTTTGCCCCACTGTGGGAAGTGTTTTGTTTCAGTTTTTTACCTTAGTTCACCCATGTCCTCTCGCCCCCTCGTGGGTTTTGCTTTGTCTCGTCTTTGTTTAAATTAAAATCCTTGTTAACCCCTTCATCACTGCCTGCCTGCGTTTGGGTTCTTTTCTTGCCACACTTGTGACACCGTGCATGTTTGTATCTCCTCTTTGCCCCGCCTCTCTGAAACGTGCAGATTTTTACAAAGCTCATTGCTCTGAAAAGCGAGGTGTGCTATGATTGGCCAGTTAACCAGTGCGTAGTGATTGGTCGAATACTGCAACTGTGTGATGGAAATGTAACGCCTCTTACTATATTCGGAACATCATGTTCCCAAGCAATTGTACTGACAGGTGATAAAATGTCATCAGTATTTTCCTTATCAATTCGAGCCCAAATCTGATCCGGAAAATGAAGATGATCAAGCCGACACATCAACTTTGCCAGCGCGACTTGAGCAGGATGTAA
This sequence comes from Triplophysa rosa, assembly GCF_024868665.1. Classification (NCBI taxonomy): domain Eukaryota; kingdom Metazoa; phylum Chordata; class Actinopteri; order Cypriniformes; family Nemacheilidae; genus Triplophysa; species Triplophysa rosa. The sequence goes on from NC_079908.1 coordinate 3,777,913, forward strand.
AGAATTGGTAAGGTTTTTTAAAAATATATTATGTTAAATAGTTAAAAACTATAGCTAACTGTTTTACGTTTTATATACGACGTTATAAAGATTTGCCGTTAGTGATCAACCAGTGTTACGTCATGTCTCGTTGCAACTCAACAAAGACGATAAACCCCATTATAAACACGACATTTGTTGCCTCTAGTTGGAACATAATTACTGATTATTAGGATTTATGTTGTCTTTTTTCACGTTGTGCGTGTGTATGCATTTGCAGATCACAAACACACGACAAACTCAACTCGCGTTAATCTGTAACAAAGTCTTTTACAATGAAAATATACTTACAGGCTGCGAATCTGAAGCGCCAGCGAAGTTGTAATGGTTGGAATTGCCCCACTTTTTAACAAAAGCTTTCGTGCACAGCCGGTCTTAATCTCTCCCAGGTTCATGAAGCAATCATATGTGAAATGCGCTGCACACACTTGAATATTCGGATTGTACTGTTCTGGAACAGTATTGTAAATAAAATGTAACCATTGGTTTTTAGTTGTCTCTTCTTTTGGAAGGGCAAACAAAGAGGTTTTCTTTTCAAAACGAAACACAGCGTCTCCACGACATGGCTGCGGTGGCGATGATACAATGAGATTTACAAGTACTTACCTTACTTGCGTACAGATTTGGGCGGTCTTAGTCAAGTCATACCACGAAATGACGTAGCTTCGTGGGGGTGTGGTTACACGAAATGACGTAGATTCGTGGGGGTGTGGTTACACGAAATGACGTAGATTCGTGGGGGTGTGGTTACACGAAATGACGTAGATTTGTGGGGGTGTGGTTACACGAGGCGTTTCAGGCAGGTCTGGATGAGCGCTTTTAGATAGAATGCATCTTTTGTTCCGACACTTTAATTTTTGCAATTTTACGTGTCTAATACATGCATGGGGCAACTTATAACACACCAAAGACACAGAAAAACACATTCACGCCATATCACCCCTTTAAACTTCATTCCTTTTCGACACATTGGGGCAATAAAGACCTCCCTACTATCCCTAACCTCACCATACACTTTATTATTAAACACCTGTTGAATGTGAAAATGTAGAAGAGTGAATTGGCAATAGATGGACTTGAACTTGCATTTATATGTAGCGTCAGAACTATTTGTCGCACGTTTTCTCACTACACCCCTGAAACTCCTGGCAAAGTGACGTCATTTATATAGTCTAAAAGATTTTCTGGGGTAGGATATGTCCATAGGTAGACCAGATCTGAGATCAGAAATCTAGTAATTTTTACAGTATTGTACAGCCATGATTAAAACTTGGATGCGAGCCCCCAATCCCCCGGGCCCGTATGCACCTGCACACCCTGCATGCCCATGCTACGCCACTGGTATGACATCAACGTTTGCGAGAGAAATAGACAGTACTGCTTTTTAATCGATTTCACATTACTTTGATGATATTCTGACTGGTCTGGACAGAGGCATGTGAAGTCAAACACACCTATGATTTCTACGGCAGTAAAAGGATGGACATTGCGCTATTGACAGGTGATGCAATAAGGAGGATGTAACACTGGTTAACATTGTCGGAAACATTTGACTTAATGTACAGTAAGTACACAAGTAAACAAAATATATGTTTTTGGATTTTTTAATGCAAAAATCGTATATCTGGTTCCTTTAACAAACATTTTTTATTAAGCATATGTTATGATGCATATGTATAATACAGCACTGAAAAAGTAATAGTTGACTGATGTAATTGTTCTGAAGAACACTGATTAATTTTTTAAATATAATATAAAAATATCTCTATGCCCAGATTTACCTGGCATTGACTTTCCTTCAGAAAGTGTATTTGCATGAAAAGGCTATCAAGCTCGTAGTATATTTCCAACAGTTGGAAATGTTCCACGTCTCCTTGCCTCCCATCGTCTGCCTATTAATCATCACTCCTTCCGTGAAGACAGAACAGGATTTCCAGTATGCAATGGTGGCTGACTGCTCAGCCTGTGGATTATTATTGCTGCCCTGACAACTGTAAGACTGCTTGAGTTGCCAATGAGGTTATGCAGTGTAAAGAAAAGTCCATGAAACTTAATGGTCTTTCCTCTAGTCTTTTCTGGATCTTTAAACAAAACACCCTTTAAACACTCTGGAGTGCCATGATCCACTGCCATATTATTTTTCGTAGTATTTTAATTACGTTGGACATCATTGACTACCATAGTAAAAATATCTCATTTTGTAATCAGCAAGAATTGTATCTACTATGGTAGTCTATAATGTCCGAGAAATGTGAATTGCTAACATTTTTCCAAATATCTCATCACAACAGAGAAATGTATACAGGTTTAGAACAGCTTGAGGGTAAGTAAATGATTACACAATTAAAAAAAAATAGTATCCCTTTAAAGTTTATTAAAAGTGGACATTCCAGCAATTGTGATCAATAAACATTACGCTTATGTTATGCAAACTTCTGGTGCATACGTTTTGAAATTGATCTGATTGGTTGAATTCTACAGGATTTCCCTGAGGCGCATGTGTCATGTTTTTCAATGGTCCGCCTGGAAACAAAGCTAAAGTGTGATTGGTTGCTTTACATACCTCTGTCCTTGGTCAGTGAAAGTTGCTATTGAGTCCAGACCTTCAGCCATCAGACTGAAGGTCTTGGGTGCATAAAAACAAAGACAGAACGATATCAGCGTAACACACACGGGACACTAAAATAACACAATTTATTACCCATTTATTAAACAACAGAAGATGCAACATTAAAAGACACTGATGCACACAACCGTTATTGTATTTTCTCTAAGAAGTGACGGTGTTACAAGGGCACATTTTTTGAGGATGACTTGGTAGGCAATTGAAGTGAGTGGGCCCGGCTGGTTCTGGAGTCACAATTTGCAGTGTGCACACTGGCCAGGGGTCATCCAAGACATGGTGCATGGCGTGTTTTCTTTCTTGGCCTTTGTCGACGCAACACACCTCAAGGCGTAAATCTGTGCTGACCGAACACGGCTCTCCACGGCAGCATGAGAACATTGTCTCCTATAATCACCACTAGCTACTGGGGAAGGACAAGATGAATCATTGTTTGCTTTATGGCTAGCATGAAGACAAGGCAGATGTGCGCTGGGTTTAATGGAGTTTCTTACTGGTCGTAGAGCTCATTGTCTCTGGGTGGCATCTGGATTTTATTGCTTAGCAAATAAAAAAGCACAGTTGTCAATACTTGGATCATTGAAACTCGGTGAACTACTTCAAAATTGTAATTTTGGCTTAAGCTGGCTTCACATTGATAGACAGCTCAGGCTAATGCCAAATGCTTGACAGTGAGTTGACACATGCCTGGGGGGGTAGCTACTAATCAAGAACTGGCAATGCTGGGGAACGCTGAGATCTTTACACAATGGCTCAATATGATAAATGGATTCACTGAGGGGATATTCTGCCATGCAATTAAAGTGCAGAACCCAGAGGGATGTATGCTAACTCACACTCCTGTGTGTACTCTCATTGACTGAGAGCACACACCTTCAGGAATAAACTGATAACTTTTGGTTGTCACTCTCTGATGTAGGCCATGCACATTTATGAGTTTCAAGCACTGACTCCACTGGGGATTGAATATGGTTCTTGTTTGTTTGTTATTGCTTTTTTTATTTGTTTTACTTTAATTAGAAGAAACGTTGCTTCTCGATGCGTTCTACTGGTTGGGGTGTGAATAGTTTTAAAAGTTTTACGATATGTTTTGGCCTAGTTTTTGAAGTAATACCCAATTCTTGCTTCTCTCATCACAACTTGTTGGTAATTGTCCAGAAACGTTTTGTTGAACTATGTGATCTCATTAACCACTGAGAACGCTAAAATTCATAGTTAATTTCACATTGTGTTGTCTAATTTAATTCAATATACATTTTAAATATGTTTAATATTTAGATTTGTTTAAAATTGTTCTGTTGGTTGTATTCTGTTCAAACATTTGTGCAGTTTTAAAAATGAAATCATGATATTCTTTTGGACCAGCGTGGTTTATGTCTTCCGAAGTGATCTATAAATACACAAACAAGTTTGACTGTACCTTTTTCATTTTACGTTTTTGTAAATAGCAACCAAAGTTTAGCAAAAAAATGAAGCATGTGTAAGAATTATGATGACATTTAAAAATCCTATTAACTTACATACATTTATTAAATTAAATCAATAGACAAAATGACATCACTCATAATATTGTTCAAGCGTGTTTGCTAATGTTTTCCATTTATTACTGTACAAATATATGTGCTTTAAATTTTTTCCTACTTTTTGTGAAGCAGCAGTATTTTTGTCATATTGTCTCAAAGGCGGGAATAGAAATAGAATATGAGGGAATAAACTCATTTCAGCCACTGGAAGGTTTTTATAAAACATAAATCTCCAGATATGATGCTGCAGCAGTATCATCACTGGCTGTCGGAGATGTTGAGTGTGTGAAAACTTCCTCAAAAGTGTGTGATGCAACAACAGGCTTCCCACCTTGCACTCTTGGGCCTGGCAAGCAACTTGACATGAATAATATTTTAGCACTTGTTTCCTCTTCCCTTTGGATGAATTGAAATAAATTTCAGGTGCAAGTTTGACACTGCGTCAGAACTGAGCCAGCCCACTTTACGCCTTATTTAATAAACTTAAATTGTTGGGGATTGACTTAGATGGATGGGTCTCATAAAATGGAAAACCATATCATCAGTATTCCACGGGGGGCAAGTCTGCAGATTTCACACTGGACAGTATGCTATGGCTACTTACTACCTTCAATACCCTCTAATTTTATTTTAGCATTAAGCATTTAGAAATATCTAAAACTGAATTGCAATCATAGGAACTGTGCGCAACATGAAAAGTGATGAAGATATAACTAGTTGTAGAAAATACAGTGATATATTTTGTGTGACTGTCACTATATTCTAGTAAGATAACATTTTAGCAATGCTTGGGCTCTTTCGCATTGCTTATAGACAACCACAAAGAACACGTTCGCCACCACCCTGGTTTCATATAGGTAAAACAAATTTATTTTTATATGTAATATATTAACAATGAAGTGTGACATAATGATGCCACTGTCTGCTCTGGTATGATGTATGGTGTTGTTTATGATATTCAATACATATTTAATATATGTAACAATGCAGTCATTGCAGATTTCTGTAGACAGTTGACTGTCTGCAGTGTGGGTGGTGGTGAAGTGGGGATGATGTGATCTCTGCTCTTCTAGCCTCAGGCCTTTACATATCTACTTTCTCTCTCTCTCTCTCTCTCTCTCTCTCTCTCTCTAACGTCTGCCTGTGTATTGAGTGGTGAAACTATACACTCTCCACTTCCTCTTGCCAAACGGCAGTATTTGAATAAAGTAGATTTCCTTACAGAACACTGTTTTTACAGTGAGGGAGCCCCCGTCAGAACAACACCTCACCCTTCTATACTTGGCTGTATAAGGTAGTAATTATCTGTTAAAGGGGTCATATGACACGGCTAAAACGAATATTATCATTGGTTTTATAGACACAATGTGTATACACGATTTAAGGTTCACAAACGCTGTATTTTCCACATACGGTGCATGTTTGTATCTCCTCTTTGCCCCGCCTCTCTGAAACGCACAGGTTTTTACAAAGCTCATCGCTCTGAACAGTGAGGCGTGCTATGATTGGCCAGTTAACCAGTGCGTAGTGATTGGTCGAATACGGCAAGCGTGTGACGGAAATGTAACGCCTCTTACCATATTTGGAACATCAGGTTCCAAAAAGGAATGTGCAATACTTATTAATAAATAATATTATCCAAAAAACATACATTAGAAATGTAGAATAAATTCTTTGAAACATTAAGTAAAAGGATAATGATCCAGTTTGTGCGCAATCAGAAAACAAACTGTACACCACATTTATGAAAATTAAATATAAAATACATAATTCTGAAATTTATGTCACGCTCCAGGAACCACACTTTGGAAACCGATGTTTTCAACTGATCCAAAATGATATGTGAAATTTTTTTGATGTTTTTTATTACACAAACAGCCTCTTAAAAATCATTTGTTTGTCAATTGGACTTCAACAGTCCCACAAATGTTTGTTTTGTGTACAGACAATAGGATGGCACATTCAATTCACTGTGCAAGTTTAAAACGTATAACTCAATAGGGAAATTTTTTTGCTAGTGCTTTAGATTCAGCACAAGGCATCCAAGCGATTTAAAAAACTACAGGTTACAGTGATGCATTGAATCCGCCTGCAAGAGAAATACATCACAATCACTGCGGTTCATCCAATGACAGTAATCACACTAATAAGATTCACACGCACCAAGAAGGTAATTTTTTCACTGACCAGCCCAGCAAAATGCACGGAGCTTGTTACTGGGTCATAAAAAAAGGCTTGCAGGGTGAAGACCCCCCACCAGAAATCATTAAAAAGGCTGGCATCCAGCCGGGAATGTTCATCAAATTAGTGTCAGCCCTTTAGCTTGAGGGGTTTATAACAGGCCACCAAGGCAATAAGGCCACTGTCCATAAAACAGCAAGATTTGATGAGGGAGGATTGGATGGTTGGATGAAAGAAAGAAGAAGAGCCAGGAGCGAATTGCATAAGAAATTGGACTATAGTTCTAATTGCTCATTGGTCGCTCTGGGATGATGGCTGATTGTTGCTTGTGAGGAAACCAAAGGCGTTTTGGCATTAACTGTCAGAGCTCAAATACGAAAGTGGATTATAGTCTCACTGAGAATTCTGTTGTGCCTGTATCTTAACAAATAAGGACAATGTACGCACACATGGAGGATGTTGTTTATAACACACAGAGGGTTTAAAGGAAAGTTCAATGCTGTTTCAATCCGTGATGATGTTTTTTATTCTTTTGAGTGAAACAATTGACAAAATGTTCATGCATCAATAACAGAATGTTTATTCCTGGGTGAACTGCTTCTTTAAATAAGGATAAAAAACTATGTTTAGGATATGTTTTAGGATTAGGCGAGGTTTTTACCCAACACCAACATTTATATAAGATTTCTAAATCTTTCACCTACAAGCTAGACACATGCCTACTTTATACACAAACACACAACCGTTTGCATCTTGTACACTTTTGTAAACCCATATCAAGCTTCGTCTAGGTATGAAAAGTATTTGGGTCGCTGCACATGCCATCTATACTTTTATCCTATGTGAGGTCACAGAAAGTGCTGGAGAATATCCTAGCATGTCTTGGACTGATGGTAGAGAGAAACCCTGGATAGGTGGCTGCTCCTTTAAAGGTCGAGTGTGTAATTTTTTGGAGGATCTATTGACAGAAATGCAATATAATATACATATGTCTTCAGAGGTGTATAAAGAGCTTACACAATGAAGCGTTATGTTTTTATTAGCTTAGAATGAGCTATTTCTATCTACATACAGTGCTGGTCCCCTTGCATATAATTCGCCATGTTCTGTCAGCCGTGGTAGTGTTTCGAACAGGAGGGGGAGGGGTGGAGTGAGCGGTTGGTTGCAATTCGCAACCTTGCCACTAGTTTCACTGACTGGACCTTTAAAGCAGACAAAATCAAGTGCCAATAGACTTTAACACCAGAGAATTGCCTATGAAATACGGCTGGGCCAATTCTATTCTATATCAGTCAGACACCACGTCAATGCGTATAAAAATCCATCTATCTGTTGCATTTAATTTTGACGTAATCTTGCGCTTACCCAGATTGTCGAGAATTGTTTATGTGCTCCGTTTACGAGTGCACACCATTGAGTCTGGATTTCTGCTAGCATGCAGGCAAACCCGTTAAGGCACCATCACTTGTACTATTGCTTGTTTCCCAGGGGCATCCACGCTTTCACACAAATACAGCCACACAGACTGGCCCACACAACCTCCAAAGCCATTTAAATTCCTCTGAGACAAAAATTAGACTTTTTTTAAGCAAATGCCTGAAGTGAGTATGTATGTCTCAGAAACTGTTTTCATAAGGCAGTACAAGAGTAAAATATTGTGAGCATTATATTCATCCGTATTGAAAAGACCAGAGAGTAGCAGGTTACCAGAAGCATTAATGAACAGTTCACCCAAAAATGAAAATTCTGTCTACATTTTTACATATTTTTCATTTATGCATTTGGCAGACGCTTTTATCCAAAGCCAATTCTGAATGTTATATCCATTGTACTATACATTAGTTTCTGACTATGTGCAATCCCCTGGGATCGAACTCATGACCTTGGCGTTGCATACTCTAACCACTGAGTGGTCAATGGTGGCCAAGAACTGTTTGGTTACAAGCATTCTTCCAAATATCTTTCTCTGTGGTCATCAGAACAAAGAAATTTATACAGATTCTGAACAACTCGAGTATGAGTAAATGATGACAGAATTTTAATTTTGGGGTGAACTGGCCCTTTAAATGCATGAGATGCTGTTGTAAGCTTCTGAACTCACTGGCTGTTCTTGGTCAACCAGCTTCATGAAATTTCTGTGATTGTTGACCACCTGGTAAACATGCCTTTGCTGCTACAAAAAAAGGTTGGTTCAACTTAAAATGGTTGCCTTAATTCAACTTAAAAATATTAGTTAACTCAAATAAATTCCTTGTTGAGTTGACTAATATTTTTTAGTTGAATTAAAGCCACAATATGGAATATTTGGACCGCTAGATGGCGCACTTTCGAAACAACAACAAAAGGCGAAGCTAAATGACGTTATGTAGGAGAGTGGAATCATGGGACATGACTCTCACACCTTCAGGTTCCGGTTCCTTTCTGCATCGCTGCCGGTGGATTGTTTGTATCCCTGCACTTACATTTTGCTTCTATATTTTATTATCGTTACTTATCATTGTCGTTGCTAACTTATCCTGATATCTCAATAACCCTGTTCTTGTATTTACCAAAATTGATGGTTAACTTAACGCCGCTAACGCGTGTTAACTTGCTTTCTGTTTACACTGTGGAATATCATCTTGCCTCTGGTTTGTCTTGTGTGCTAACTGTTTCTCTTTTTAAGTGAGTATACTACGATTCATCGAGCAACCTTGGTAAATTGGAATTGCATTTCAAACCTGGTGAGTTATGACTTCTATTCCTATTATTGTTACTTGCACCTCATGTCATATGTTTAGCTTAGCCTTCTCTGTCAGCTGCGAGGGCTTTATATGCGATAAATGCAGAGAAATAGTTAGGCTGACAGAGAAGATCTTAGAATTAGAGTCTCGCATCCAATCTTTATCTGAGGATAGTAAGAGTTTAACGACCATAGAAAACACTTTGGATACGAGCAACATTAGCGCACACAGCTCGGTTCCGGTTAAAAATCCCATGCAGCTGGGAAACTTTGTGACTGTGAGATGGCATAGTCGCAGGACAAAACATCACTCAACCGTTCTGATTACAGTCTCGAACAGGTTTTCCCCGCTCAGTGACGCACCGACTGAGAAACCTGCTGAAAGTGCCCTAGTTATTGGTGATTCTGTTGTTCGGAACGTTAACATAGAGGCACCAGCCACCATAGTCAAATGTTTACCGGGAGCCAGAGCGCCTGACATCAAGTCAAATTTAAATGTGCTGGCAAAGGCTAATCGTAAATCCAGTAAGATTGTTATTCACGTCGGCACAAATGATGTTCGACTCCGTCAATCGGAGATCACAAAAGATAACATTAATGAGGTGTGTGAGCTCGCAAGCACGATGTCAGACACTGTAATATTCTCTGGCCCCCTCACTGCTTATCGTGGTGATGAGATTTATAGCAGATTATCATCACTAAATGGCTGGTTGTCTGAGTGGTGCCTGCAGAATGATATAGTTTTTATAAATAACTGGAAGAGTTTTGAGGGCAGACCTGACCTGTTGAAACGAGATGGTCTCCATCCCTCCTGGGCTGGGGCTTCCCTCCTGTCTAGAAATATGGCAGAAAGTCTTAATTATGATGAAGTTTGACTCGCTGGGGCCCAGGTCAGGGAGCAGACAGAATGGCTTAACCAACTGTCTGCTTGCCGTCTCACGTCGCAGAATACACAAAATGTACAACATGTAATAATCCCTTATCCAGAACATCATAAATTAGAGATTAGTCCCCCCCCAGCTGTCCCCCGGATTAGCAAACATAAAATAATGCGTAAACCTCTTGAAAGTAATTTAATAAACGTTAAACAAATTAAACATGAACAAAATACAGATAATCAACTGTTACGACTCAGATTACTAAATATTAGATCTCTCTCTAATAAAGCACTTTTTGTTAACGATATGATAACTGATCATAAAATAGACATGCTCTGTTTGACAGAAACATGGCTAAAACCAGATGATTATATTACTTTAAATGAATCTGTCCCCCAAGATTATTATTATAAACATGAGCCTCGTCTAAAAGGCAGAGGGGGAGGTGTCGCAGCAATTTACAATAACGCTATTAGCATCTCTAACTCTAACTCTAAATACAATTCTTTTGAAGTCATGGTACTTCATGTTTCAACACTTAATACTAAGGATAAAACATTTTTTTAATTTATTCTGGCTAATGTATGTAGGCCTCCAGGGCACCACACAGATTTTATTAAAGAATTTGGTGGGTTCTTATCAGAACTAGTACTGGCCGCAGATAGAGTCCTTGTCGTTGGTGACTTTAACATCCATGTAGATAACGATACAGATGCCTTAGGAATGGCTTTCAAAGACACTCTTAACTCCATGGGCGTTAGTCAACATGTGTCAGGACCCACTCACCTTCGTAATCATACTTTAGATTTAATACTGTTTTACGGTATAAATGTGGACGACGTTAAAATCCTTCAGCAGAGTGAAGACATTTCGGATCATTATCTGGTATTATGTTTGCTTCACTGGCCTACGGCTGCAAATAAGACTCCTTGTTACAAATATGGTAGAACAATAACTTCAACTACCAAAGATGCGTTTCTCGATAATCTGCCCGAATTGTCTCAAATCGCTAGCATGAGAAATAATGTTGAAGATCTTGACACTACCACTGAAAATTTTAATTCCACCTTCTCGGAAACGCTAGACACAGTTGCTCCTCTACGTTTAAAGAAGATTAAAAATGGCAGTGCCACACCGTGGTATAATGAACACACTCAGTCTCTAAAGAAAGCGGCCCGAAAAATGGAGTATTAGAAGTATTTCGTATGGCATGGAAGGATAGTATTCGGAAATACAGGAAAGCCCTAAAAACTTCTAGATCCGCCTACTTTTCATCACTAATAGAAGAAAACCAGCACAACCCTAGGTTTTTATTTAACACAGTGGCTAAATTAACAAAAAATAAATCATCAGTGACTTCCTGTATATCAGCATAACAGTGATGAATTTATGAACTACTTCACAAATAAAATCAAAAATCAATGCAATCAGAAGTGAAACCCGCTGATCAAACTAATTACAGCGCCCTTAAGGAGAAAATGTTATTATTTTATACCGTAGATCATGATGAGCTGTCTAAAATTATTAGATCATCTAAATCAACAACATGCATGCTAGACCCTATACCTACAAATCTACTGAAAGAGATGCTCCCAGAAATTATAGATCCTCTTCTTTGTATTATTAACTCATCTCTGACATTAGGACATGCCTATAGCATATAAGGTGGCTGTTATAAGGCAACTTGTCAAAAAACCACAGGCCTATATCGAATCTACCTTTCATATCTAAATTTCTGGAAAAAGTAGTTTCAACTCAATTATGCTCCTTCCTCCAAAGGAATGACATCAATGAAGAATTCCAGTCTGGATTTAGAGCATGTCTCAGTACAGAGACTGCTTTGATCAGAGTTACAAATGATCTGCTATTGGTGTCTGACCGAGGTTGTATCTCGTTATTGGTGCTGCTAGACCTTAGTGCTGCATTCGACATTATTGACCACAGCACACTCCTACATAGACTTGAAAATTACGTCGGCATTAAAGGAATAGCTTTGAAATGGCTTAAATCTTATTTATCCGACCGTTTTCAATTTGTAGTAATAAACAATGAGGTGTCACGCAAATCGCAAGTCCAGTACGGTGTACCACAGGGCTCAGTCTTAGGGCCTCTGCTCTTCGCATTGTACATGCTACATCTAGGAGATATAATAAAGCGACACGGAGTTAGCTTTCACTGTTATGCTGATGATACTCAACTTTATATTTCCTCAAAGCCTCATGAAACACAGCAGTTCCATCGAATAATGGAATGCATAGTCGATATAAAAAACTGGATGAGTAACAACTTGTTATTACTGAACTCAGACAAAACAGAAGTGTTACTTATTGGACCGAAAACTGCTATACGTAACAACCAAGAATACTGCTTAACTATTGACGGATGTTCCATAAAACCCTCGTTGTCAGCTAGGAATCTTGGCGTTCTATTCAATAGTAGTCTGTCATTTGAGAGCCACGTCGCCAACACCTGTAAAATTGTGTTTTTCCATCTTAAGAATATATCTAAACTACGTCATATATATCTAAACTACGTCATATGCTGTCAATGTCAGATGCATTCATGACATCAAGACTAGATTACTGTAATGCACTGTTAGGTGGTTGCCCTGCAGGCTTATTACAAAAACTCCAACTGGTCCAAAACGCGGCAGCTCGAGTTCTTACACAAAAAAGTATGAACATATTAGCCCGGTTCTGTCAACCTTGCACTGGTTACCTATAAGGCATCGCATTAACTTTAAAATCTTGCTTATTACCTATAAAGCCCTACATGGTTTAGCTTCCTGTCAGTTGGCAATACCTAGAATTTCAAAATCAAGTGCAGGTGGTAGATCCTTTTCCTATCTAGCGCCTAAACTTTGGAATAGTCTTCCCTGCACTGTCCGAGAGGTTTAAATCTAGACTAAAGACGCATCTTTTTAATCTTGCATACACTACACTTCCATAATATAAATCTTCTGAGGGTTTAGGCTGCATTAGTTAGATCAACCGGAACAAAAAAAACAACTGATGTACTTGTTGCATCAATGAGTGCAGAACAGTACTCTACACTCAGCCAGTCTTGTCTCATTGTTCCAATGTTACCACAGCGAGAAGGGTGCAGTTCATGGCCAGACCTGATGGTAGAGCAGAGAATGGAAAGCAGCGACCTAACAAGAGCTGAGATGATAGAGCTGGATAAAGAAGGACGCGGTCATTTGACATGTCTTCAACACAAAATTTCAAATGCTATTAGATTATTAATGATAATCTTAAAACTATAATTTACATTATTAGTAAGTTTATTTATTTTTATTTAGCCTTGTTGTGCAAGCACTGTCGAGCTCGTGCAGAGGCAGCAGCTTTTGCCAGATGGGAACTGGAATCCCCTGGTTGGGCCTGGGTTCTCCTGAGGTTTTTTTTCTCGATTAGAGTTTTGGGTTCCTCGCCACCCTTTGCATACTGTTTTTTGCACTATTTGCCTGGCAGGGGGGCTGCATTAGAATTTTAAAGTTTTACTTAAATTCCTATATGCAATATTAATTATAGTCTGTTATATTTGACCTGTGCTTCTCTCTCCTTTATCTTAAATGTGTGCTCTCACTGTGCGTGCGTGCGTGTGTGTGTGTGTGTGTGTCTGTGTGTACTTGTCTGTGTACGTGTGCGTGCGTGCGCGTCCTTGTGCATATTGTGTGTGTGGAGTGTTTTGTATGTGGGTATGTCTTCTGTGTTTTCACCTTTTTCTTGTTTTTACAGGTATAATTTTAATTGTTTTGCTTATAGTCAATATGTCTCATGTACAGCTGCTTTGTAACAATGAAAATTGTAAAAAGCGCTATATAAATAAGGTTGAGTTGAGTTGGGACATGTCGTTTTCACCATCCAGAGCCGTATGGAGATCGCCCATCATGTTCACGGACGAGGTAATGAATTTTATTTTATGTCATCGTAATGAATTAGCCTGCAAGAAACGTGGAATGTAATGCTACGTTAGCCCGCAACTGATATTGGACTTTGTCCATTGATTTGGTAGTCTAATGCTACACAGTTTTACCGTCATACAGTCGTCGTTTAAAAAGTAAATTTGAACGAACCCACAGCATTTACAAGTAACGTTATTGGCTACATATTTTTGTGCGACATATACTGTATTTCAAAGGGTAACTGTCACGCCCTGTTGCTGGCGCCTTGGTTCGCCACCTGACGGTGCCGTGCTATTCTGTGTTCTGTCTGTGTTTTTTAAGGACTCCAGTTCCCATCATGCATCTCGTTATCATGTATTGGTTTCACCTGTGTCTCATTACCTGTTTGTCCCTTCATCTGTGTATATATAACCCTGTGTTTCAGTTGTCATTTGTCAGTCATTGTTTCAGAGTTTCTGTGTCTTTTGGTTTTCTTTGTTACTTTGTTACTTGTTCTTGTATTGCTATTATTAAAAATACTGCATGTGGATCCGCTCCTTGTTTTCCCTCTGCTCAACGTGACAGAACGACTGACCTCTTATGGATTCAGCAGTTCATTTGGCCCGCCTTCACCAAGGTAATAATTCCCTTGATGACCATATACAGACTTTCCTGGACATTGCCCATTTCTCTCAATACACTGACTGTATTCTCATAGAACTGTGTTTGGACAATTTAAATTATCATTACAAAGACCACATCTCCCGTTGTGGTCCTCGATGGTCCCTTGCGCAATTTATGGATTATGCTTTGCTGTCGTGTGGGTTTCCCTTTACCATTGGGGAGGTGAAGGAGGAGGCTAACCCTAAACATTTTTTGGGAGGGGGCAGTTGGCCTCAGGCTCCACTGGCCAGTGGGCCAGACCCAGCATGGCAGTCTGCATGCTCCACATTAATGGTGGCCAGCCCGGTCATCATGGCCGCCAATCCAGAGTCCACTCACAAGATGGCCGCCAATCCACAGTCCACTCGCAAGATGGCCGCCAATCCAGAGGCCTCTCGCAAGATGGCCGCTTCAATAGAATCTGCTGCCAAGAGGGTTTCCAGCCCAGAACTTCCAGTCTCCATGGTCCCAAGTCCAGTGGTGTCCGTTCCTGAGGAGTTGTCCTTGGAATCAGCTCTGCCAGTTGTGGATGCTGCTCTGCTCTGTGTCTGGGCTGTGCACTGCTCGTCCGCACCGGTGGCTGCTTCCGAACCTTCCGAGTTCCCTGCCTCGTCCAGGATGGACGCTTCCGAGTTCCCTGCCTCGTCCAGGATGGACGCTTCCGAGTTCCCTGCCTCGTCCAGGATGGACGCTTCCGAGTTCCCTGCCTCCGTGGCTTCAAGCACTGCCAGGGCATCCGTGGCTTCCAGCTCTGCCAGGGACTCCGTGGCTTCCAGCTCTGCCAGGGCCTCCGTGGCTTCCAGCTCTGCCAGGGCCTCCGTGGCTTCCAGCTCTGCCAGGGCCTCCGTGGCTTCCAACTCCGCCCTGGACTCCGCCTCTGCACCACGTCCCAGGTCCGCCTCTGCACCGCGATCCTGGCCCTCCATACCCCGGTTCCGCCTCCACTTTACCACCCTCCTGGACTTTGTTATTTTTGGGGGCGTCTGGAATCCGCCCTTAAGGGGGGGCTATGTCACGCCCTGTTGCTGGCGCCTTGGTTCGCCACCTGAGGGCGCCATGCTATTCTGTGTTCTGTCTGTGTTTTGTAAGGACTCCAGTTCCCATCATGCTTTGTCTCGTTATCATGTATTGGTTTCACCTGTGTCCCATTACCTGTTTGTCCCTTCATCTGTGTATATATAACCCTTGTGTTTCAGTTGTCATTTGTCAGTTGTTGTTTCCGAGTTTCTGTGTCTTTTGGTTTTCTTTGTTACTTTGTTACTTGTTCTTGTATTGTTATTATTAAAAATACTGCACGTGGATCCGCTCCTTGTTTTCCCTCTGCTCAACGTGACAGAAACTGCATTCATAACTATTCAAATAATTTGTGCATGAGTATTTCGTGTACAATAAAAAAAATGTGCTTACCTGTCTATTAAAACACATGCGAGAGCGGAGTCTCTGTCGAGTCCAAGTTGGTCGCGAAGCTCTCTCCATTTTGTTTGTTTGTCCATGAGCCTGCTTGCCTCGTTTGGCCTACGTGTACACTTTTTTGGGTTTCCTTTACTCGCCAAAGAGTAATCGTGATCCATAATAACAGAACAACAGATGCTGCATCCCAGATGCTGTATAACCACTTCCGCATTTGCGTGTTGCCGTAGTTTCTACAACTGGAAACTGAGGGTAGTGCGGAGCACTGGATATTAAGATATGATATGCGACAAATACAAGGGACGGGCCATTATTTTAAATAGGAATTTCTCTGGATTCGCACAATCTTTGGAACATTTGGTATAATGTAAGTACACAACTGCATGAAATATATCACATTGTGCAAGTGATTTTTGGATATTTCATAACAAAATTCTTCCATATTGTGGCTTTAACTAAAATTTTAAGACAACCAGGTAACTTACTTTTTAAAAGTTGAATCAACAAGATTTTTACAGTGTATAAAGACACGCATTAAACCAGCATAAAAACCTGGAAATCCTTTTTTTCAGTTTTTCATAGCAGTTCTACTTACAAAAAGTAATTTCTTGCCAAAGAAAAAATTTAGCTAGAAAGCTAAAAAGCATAGCTACACAAAACGTACAAGCTGTTGACTGTAGAAATGTCCATAACTATTCCAGGCCTGAAAATCATGTTTTCCATGATGATGGTACCATGATCTTGTCAGCAGGAATCTAATACATTGTACATATGCAAGCGAGTGTGTCTGTGCCTATTTTGCAGGTACTAGAATGTGCGTTTTCGAGAGTATGGAGGAATTTCATGATATGTCTTTATGTTTTTGATCATTATTCACTATGTATTGCTCTTCGTTTTAAACACATTTGTATGAGATTCTGAAAAGCACCCTGCACAGCTGTGCTTTTGATGTCTGGCAGTGTTTATGAAATCTGGGAGATGTGCGCTATTGAGAACGTTCACCAAAATGAGTAAAAAGAAAAGAAAAATTGACAGTGAAAACCGTGCTTTCCAGGCAAGATGGGAAACAGATTATCTTTTTACCGAGTTTAAGGGGGAACCCATGTGTTTGGTGTGCTTGGAAACGAAATCGGTTATGAAGGATTTCAATTTAAATCGGCATTACGCAACTGCTCACAAAGAAAAATACGAAAGATACACCGGTGATGCAAGAACTGCTCTCATTTCAGATTTAAAAGGTAAAATACATCGTCAGCAAAACCTTTTCACTAAATGCATGACGGTTCAAGAATCATCATTGAAGGCATCTTATGCGGTTTCACTCGTGCTTGCGAAAGCGAAAAAGACGTTATCAGAGTGCGAAACTGTAAAACAGTGCGCGATTGAGATGGCCAAAGCATTTGGAGACGAGAAAATGGCCAAGAACTTTGAATCGGTGTCTTTGTCCCGCCGAACGGTAACACGACGAATTTCTGACATACAGTGTCAAATCCAAGAAAAGCTAAAACAGGAAATAGAAAATTGCAAATACTTTTCCCTCGCGCTGGATGAAAGCACGGATGTGACGGATGTCAGTCAGCTCCTAATCTTTGCAAGAACGATCACCGAAAAATTTGATGTACACGAGGAGCTGTTAAAGTTGGTATCATTACATGGCACTACAAAGGGAAGAGTTATATGATTTTAAAGGGGAGATTTCACGAAAATACGACTTTTTCTGTGTTTAGGTGCTATAATCGTTTCCCCGGTTCATCTACCAAGCCCGAAAACGTTAAAAAGTACAACACAGTAACTTTGGTTTGTTACGCCTTTCTCTGAAAGCATGTGAAAAAAATCAGCGCTTCAGAATACGCTCCCTTGGTGACGTGGTGGAGGGATCTCATTATAATATCACCGCCCCTTAATGTGCTCGTTAACACCCTCGGCGCGCCATTTTGATTTTTGGAAATGACAGGAGTGTATCGGTTCTAACGCCATGGCTAAAGTTCGTGCCAAACATGCTAACTGTTCTGTCGTTGGGTGCACAGACCAGCACAGAACACTGTTCCCAGCCTCACAGGAGACGAGAGAGCAATGGATTTATTTTGTTTTCAATGGAAATCCCCCACATTGAACGAGGCAAAGATGCAAATAAAGACATTGTAAGTACCAGTATTTTTTAAGTAAGACCTCAGGGACCTGTGGCAACTTAAAAGTAGATAAAATGTCACTGACAAGTTTGTCTTGAGTACCTTCACTTATAGAAAGCAGCGTGTATGGTTTGTAAACACGTGACGGGTTTGTCATGGTAACATGATTTCCCGCCACCCTCCCATTTAGTTATTTCACCCATGAAACCCTGTGACGTGATCGCGGATCTCAATCCCGAAAGTGGTCGCGACCGGACCAACAGGGACCGGAGCGCCTTCGCGAATGGCCCCGGGGGAAACAGGTGTGCTTATAGAAAACAATGTGTTTGGTGTTCAAAGACAAGACAAAGTAGTTTCTCATTCGCTTTGTGACCCTTCTTTCTTGGGTAGGCTACTTTCACTTGTAGAAAGCAGTGTGTATGGTTTGTAAATACGCGATCGGTTTGTCATGTGTGTTTTCACGTATAGAAAACGTGACGCCTTTGTTGGGAATCTGTTTGTTTATAGAAAACATGTGTTTGTGTTTAAAGACGAGACCTTGTTTCTCATTCACTTTGTGACCCTTCTTTCTTTTGTCGTTGGAAGCACAGGCTCACAGCTCTGGCTGCGGTTTCTGCTGATAATGGGGCTGAGACTAGCAGCTCATTTGCACTTAAAGAGACACACACCAAAACAGCGCGTTTCTCATCGCATGCAAAACTGGGCAACTAGAGCATGGTATAATAAAAGATCTGTGGGGAATTTTGAGCTGAAACTTCACAGACACATTCTGTGGACCCTATGATTTATATTACATTTGCGTAAAGTGAAATCTTTTTAAGCTGTTGTGGAACTGCGGTGAATGAGCATGGAGGCTTTGCTAAACTATCTGCTGTTGTTACTGATGGAGCACCAGCAATGCAAGGAAAAAAGTCCGGATTCGCTGGGTTACTTAAGAAAAATGGTGTTAACTGTCCTGTACTGCACTGCATAATACACCAGGTTAGTAGAGTTTTCTTTCATAGTACATTAAATAAAATGAAACGTTGTGTCATGGTCAGTAACTAATTTTCTTTTATAGGAGGCCCTGTGTGCGAAGATTCTTGACTTCAGTCACGTCATGAATGTAGTGACAAAAGTCACTAATCTTATTCGAGGTGGAAACAGGGCACTCAATCACAGGAAGTTTACGGCCTTTTTGGATGAAGTCAGTGCTACTTATGGGGATTTACTGATGCACACAGACATCAGATGGATGAGTCGTGGAAAGTGTCTGGAAAGATTCTTTGCGCTGCGGACCGAAGTCCCTGTGTTTCTGGAGGACAGTATCAAATCGGACACTAGCGCTTACTGCAGCAATCTACGGGATCCAGAATTTCTTTGCGATCTCGCGTTCCTCACAGATATGACTGCGCATCTGAATAATCTGAACACACAGTTACAAGGTGCAGAAAGAACAGACATGACAGATTGAGCCGATCTCTATCAGTGACTGCAGTGGTGTAGAAAGCTTTTCAGATTGACAAGTTGATTAATTAGTGCAACTACCGGAGAAGCCAAGGTTTAGTGGAATTTCATGATATGTCTTTATGTTTTTGATCATTATTCACTATGTATTGCTCTTCGTTTTAAACACATTTGTATGAGATTCTGAAAAGCACCCTGCACAGCTGTGTTTTTGATGTCTGGCAGTGTTTATGAAATCTGGGACTTTTTCGGCCCAACCCTACAGTATGACCAAATCTGGGCATGTTCCCCCCTGTTACTATGACTACAATCTACATTGAGCAAGGCCACAGTTTTGCCACAGATAAAGACAAGAGGAGGTGAAGAAAAGGAAACAGGTCATGATGACCATGACATAATTGTGGTGGGCGAGGATATATACAAATATATTAAAAAATAGGTAATAGCCAGCCTACCATGAATAAATACGCACCTTGTTGCCTGGGATATATTGGTGGAGAAAATCAACAATTGGTTAATAAAAATAAGAGATACGGGAATCTACCTGATTGGTTTTAGAAAGGCCACCTTCAGAAGTTTC